>NC_143146.1:42522348-42673863 GCF_059928025.1 Delphinapterus leucas | reverse complement strand
AAAAAAGAAATCACAAATACATAAAATAAGAATTGTTACTATGACTAGCCACAAATAAATGACTAATATATATATACAGTTTGCAAAATAACTCTGGACAATTTTGTACATTTGCACTACTTTTCTCAACTCTATTTATGCAAATAAAATGCATATAAAACAAAAATTTAATAGAAATATTTATCAAAAATGACCCAGAAATATATATCCAACAAACTGACATACATAATGAAAATAAAAATAATTAAGCTGTAAAAGAATTGTTCTTGTCCAAAGCCATGAGTCACTAAAGGGTGAAATCTACTTTTTAAAGGGCAGATAACTTCACACTATTAAATGTTCCATATATTTAAAACAGAAGAAAGATTTCCAGATTCTTTCATGATATAAGATTATATTAATACCCACTCCTGAGACAGAATTTGAAAAGAAAATAATAATCACAATCAATATTGATTTAAAAATCTTTTTAAAAAAATCACAATCCAGAATTTCATTAACAGCACATGATAGGTAGACTTACTCAAACCCCACAAAATGCAATTCTGTTTCCTTATTATGAAACCTATGAATTTAAGTGAAAATTCTGATAGATTTAAGAGATACAATTATGTGAACAAATTGCTCAATGCTAAAAAGAATTTCAAAATTAGGACAAAATTTTGACAAAACCCCTCAATAAAATAAAAATTAATAGTCAGTTAATAGTTAACAGTATATAAATCAATATTGATCTAATATAATCATCTAACTTAACAAAATATAATGGAAACAGTCCCACTATAGTCAGTAAAATGTAAAACTTAATATTCTAATAGAGAGAATTATAGCTAAAACAATTTGGAACTAATATCATGATTTTCAGATGGCAGATGATGTAATTGTATGCCTAAAAAACAAGAATAATCTAATCAAAATTACTAAAATCAATGAGAATTGAAAAAAATAGAAAATAAAATTAATATATAAATCAGTAGAATCAATTTTAATAAAGAGTTAAAATGTAATGTGAAAGAAGACTTCATTTAAAATAACATCAAGACATGTCTTGGAATAAAATAAAAAGGAATATAGACAAAAATATGGTTATTTAAAATAAAAAAAAATTGAAAGACACACACAAAAAAACTTGATGATGTGAAACTCAGAAAGTGAGTTGAAATGTGGTAACACCAAGGAAAAATAAATAGCAAAATAAATGAACTGAGAGTTCACACAAAAACAAAACAAATTGCCCTTAAATATATGAAAATATGTACAACCCCACTGAAGATGAGATAAATATGAATTAAAAGCATACTGGCATCATTCCTAACATTTCAAACTATTAAACACTAGACAATACTCTGTTGACAGAAAAATGTCTACAACACTCTGTAGTGAACAGTTGTTAGCCTATATTAGTGATGGAACTGCAAACTGAAAAACATTTTGAGGAGATAAATAGGAAGTTTTCCATTTGACCCAGAAATCCCACTTTTGGGACTAAATTCTAAATATGTAAATAAATGGTACACTTTTTAAAAACATGTAAAAAGTTTGCAATTTTGAGCATTGTTTATGATAGCAAAATGAAAACAATATGAAAGTCCATCTATGGGTGACTCATTAGAAAATATGTATGCCTGCAAAATATATATGCAGCTGTAAAAAATATTGAGAAATTTCAATTTAATAGAGTCCTTATGTCAGTATAGAATGATTTCAATATTATGATGTTACAAAAAGTTTAAGATGCAGAAAATAAATCAGAAATGTTAGGAAATGATAATATATATGTATTATGTATATAGTAATATATGTATTACTATAAAGGAAAATACAAACAAACAAAAAACAATTAAGGTGATACCAGATATGAAGGCTTTGGATGTGGATAATTTGAGGGAATACCTTTTTATATAATTTTAATTTTTGAGCATAATGAATATATTTTATCATCAGGAAAATAATTTACATTGTAAGGCATTAAAACTTAAATAAGTATTTTTAAAAATTCAATAGATAAGCTGACAAATTAAATGTACAGTGCTATCAACTGTAACTTTCAAAAGCCTCATAAAAGGAAATTCTTTTTCAATACAAGATAATGTAACAAATACATTTAAAAATATAAATGTAATGGTGACATATTTTGAATTTCTAATATGTGAATAATATGAGTACCTGAAGGACATGCAGGAACAGATGGAGGAGATGCAATTAACAAATAAAAAATAAATATAAACATTCTTTGGCAGAACAATCACTTGGAGCTACATATTGAAATGGCATAATGAGTGTCAAGTCAGGCTGATGAATGGGACACAAAATTAAAATGAATATGTGTGACCTCAAAAGGAAGGGTATTTCTTTTACCACATTTACATCAAAGAAAACAGGTCACAAAACAAAGATAAGCAGTTAATGTAATAATTTTCAACTGCAACAAGGGAAAATAGTTAATATCAGAAATAACTTTATAAAATGTGTGCAGAAAAAGGTCAATAAATCAAAAATCCTGTACCCAGCAAATATATATTTTATACAGTATTTAAAAGAAAGACATTATTGGGCATACCAAGATTCTGTGAATGAATTATCTATTTACCACATCTATGGAAAGTTTATAAGAAAAAACTGCATAAAGTAAAATTAAAAAGACATAAAAATCACAAGAGAAAATAAGTAGTAGAAGAAACACAATAAATTATGAATAAAGAAAATGCATGTGTAATTAGAAGGGCTGATGGTAGCTATGGCACTCTGAATATCTGTTAAGAAAACATACTTGAAAAAAAAATCATCATAAAGGAAAAGTTAGTGATAGCATATAAGTAATATTACAAATGATCCAGAAACATTATCTCTGTGTTTGGGTTAAAAGTAGAAAAGCAATTTTAGTCATTAAATTTTTATGTAGTGAAAATAATGGATTAAATAGGATGTTTTGATAAGAATTAAAATTGGATCAAAGTATCCAACAGCAGTTAAAAAATGTAAAATCATAATTTCTAGGCTTAAAAATTATGGTAAAGAATATAAATTAGTTATGAATATTTATGCTTCAAAATATATAAACCAATAAATTAATTAATTTGTGCAAAATTGATAAAAGGAAGCATAATTAAATATTTCTTAGTCTGATACTTAGAGGGAATATAATACTATGGTTCATATTGAAACCAAAATAATTAATAATTTTATTAATACACATTTAATATTTCTGTTTAGTCTGTAATATTATAAAGTATACCAGCAACTTAAATGACAAGAAGCATGAATATATAATGTATTTGAATCAATTCAAAAAGAGCTGTTGAAACTGATTTACTACACAAACCTGTGGATAAAGGAAAGAAGAGCTTCATCGGAATGTTTGTGGTGAAGAATTCCCCCACACCCTGGCAATGACAGCTAACAGAGGGCTTTAAGATGATCCCTTGCAATATATGAAAAAAGGAGACTGATATTTACCTATCAAATTTTGATTAAGCAGTGGACTGAATGAGTTGCATCATGTGGCTCAGGTCTATGTGAATAATGGGGAAGAGAATTAGAGTTATTGTGGTGGTAGATGGTGGTGGTTGTAGGGTTTCCTGATGGTAAAGTGCCCTGGAATCTTACCAACTGACCTACCAAAGATAGGTCTTCCCCATTGCAAAGTGTCTGATATTGAGTCCTATTAGAATTTCAAGAGTGCGACCCATTAGCAAAGGGAAAAATACCAGCAAGAAATTCTAGGGAAAATTTTTTGTGGTAGAATCTGAGGTAGAGGAAAGACTTTTTGATGACTGATGGCCAACATTAGATAATTGTGCTACTATAATTGTATTTACAGTGTTCCTTAATAACAAATACATGTACCCCACCTGTGAATCAACAGATATAGATGTCTGACAGTCAGAGTGAATAGGTGGCCAAATTAAGCCAGACTTTTGGGAATAACCAACCAAGAATTTCTACAATCGAGGAAAGTTTAGTAAATAAATATTTGCCTTGTTTTTTTACCTCTTTTTTTTATTTTTCAGTCTCTCAGGAGAATAGTAATACCTTGAAAAAAGGAAACAGGAGCATTTTTGAATCAAAAACATATCACTTATCGTCACGTCAAAGGGCTGGAGTAAGTAAGAGAAAGAGTAAAAATGGAAGTCATACACCTGCCTCACTTTAAGTTCCTGGAGATATTTTCTTTCCACTGCACAGAAAATAAAATGAAAAAATGAAATGTAATAAAAAAGATGGGCTCTTAATTTAAAAAGTATAAACTGAAAACTATAAAATTTTCCAATTTTTTTAATGAACTGAAAATGTTTTATATAGCATAAGTTTAACACAGATTACAGAAAAAGAAAATCATACCTTATTTGCACTTTTCTGTGTTGAATCTTGGCACTGGGTATTGATGAGTAACTAAAGGCTCTCCCGGACTCAGGTTACCATCTCCTTCCACTTTATGAGAAGGTACCACATATGATAGGAGAGGTAGCTGTCCTGCATTTGGATGAGGACTAAAATTTGCTTGCCTCTAAGATATTTATTAAGTCTATATAGTTGATAGCAATCCCTCAAAATAAACACTGAAATAGCTTTGGATTAAACAGCACTGTACCAGTAAATATGGAAAACAACTGGCAGCTTTAGCAAGCATGATTTACAAAGTCTTTGTCTCTACAGTTTTAAGCAGCCAGAAATACATCTTTCACTCTGAAATTTACAGGAAAGCCTTTTTTTTTTTTTTGGTCAGATGAAGCAAGTCAAGAATTTTCATTGAGGATGAGGCATTCAGTTGTAATGTGTTTATAAACTATGTAACCTTACACAATCTATTCATATTCCCTAAATCCTCAACTTGTCCAGTTCTTAAACAAGGATATTATGTTGGAAATTTCTAAAGTACTTTCTCTTTTTAATTCACTGGAATTTTAAGTACAATTATATGAAGAAGCAAAGGGAGGAAATCATATATGACATTATGACAAAATGAAGTCACTCTTTATAATTTTACTATATTATATGTCAGCATTAGGATTTACAAAAGAGGAGACTTGACTTTATCTGCTTGGGTTTTTGCAAAGTACCAAATTATAGACTACTCACCAAAGAGCTTAGTCACAGTTTCATCCTATCTGTGACCCAGAACATTACAACAGCTTGTGCAGCATACAAGGGCAAGAAAGGATAAACATCCTTTGCAATTATATAACAATAAATGAACCATAGCTGATCAGCATTATGATGGGATATGTCTTGAGAGAATTTATTTAGTCAGTTAGTCATTTAGGTGGATTTGCACAGGGTAAATTCTTTGGGCATATGGGCAGTATGTGTTCAAGGACTCCCTGCAGCATTGAGATGACACATTATTATAAAATATAGTGGACCATCTCTCTTATGATGGTGATTCTTATGAGAAAAATAAATCTATGTTTTTTATTTACACAAATTTCCTGGGACTAAAACAACATAACAAAAAATGTGATGTGGAAATTGTCTAAGGATATTTTTATAACTATGAAAAGTAGTGAATTAGAATGAAATTTGATTGAGAATGGCATACACTATATAACAAAATATTTTTGTCTTTAATTTACCAGATTCCTCATTTTTTTTGGTGTCATCTGTTTACTTTATTTCAAACCTGAAGGTCTAATTGGCAATCTAAATTAGGTGTTTTCTTATTCCCATTGTAAATTCAGAAAAAATATCCAGAACTAAGTGTCTTAATTCATTCTTTCAAGAATATTCACTGAGTAATACTGCTAAACCTTGCACTGAGTACTGATACACATATTTCCTTTCTAAAATATTAAGTTACCTTAACATGGGGGTATTTAACTAATATAATAAATAAATAACAATCAATTAAATAAATCGATATTATTTCTTTAAAAAAATGGTTCCAGAACAATTACAGAAATTCCCAACACATTTTTTCACTGACCAAGAACAGTGGAAGAAAGAGAGACCACACACGCTCATATCATCTTAGGGAAATCGCATGTTTGAAGAAAGTAAGTAGAGAAGCATGCAAACAGAAAGGGGTTTGTGAAACCAGATGTATCTCTGTCACATAATCACATGTATGGTAATAAAGATCAGGCTGTAATATTAGGTATTACTATACAAATAATGCTGTGAAGAAGCCAGATCACACCAGCTGACTAGATCCATTTGTTAACCACAACCATGAAATCTATTTTTTACAGATTAAATTATGTTAGAAACAAAGATAATTAGTATTTGAAACTAATGACTTTCTAATCCTTCTAATGAATTCTGCTATTGTCCCTTGTCTATTTTAGCTGTGTAGTGAAAACACTAAGTATCTGCTACTATCCACATTTTCTTAAGCCCAAGTGATATTAAATTGGTAGCTCCAAAAGGCCTATGTGAGAGTATTTACACCATGAAAATTGACAAGAGCTACAAATCAACATTCAATTTATTGTTTTGTTTTCTAGATGTAAGAAAGTGATTGAAAGTGTTGTGTATGCCATGTCTGTAGATATTACATTATGATTAGAACAAGCATTTAAAATCATGTTCTTCCTGTATTGGAAAGCTATCAAATTTTTCAGCAAATAAGTCACACATCATTGACAAACTTTAGAATTTCTATTATAAGTCATCATTGCTTTGCCTTAATCATTAATTTAAACAAAAATATCAATCAAATTTCATGTCAGAACTACTCTCATCAGTCAGTTGTGTCCATGGATACAAAGGTTTGACAAAACACTGTAAAAGCCCTCTTGATAACTGATTGGCTCTAAGGGTTTTAGAATGAAGAGAATTGTATAGTTTACTGATATATGTATATGTTCACTACACTTCATTTATAACAGTAAAATTTATAAAACACTTATGTATGCACACACACACATATTTTTCTTTCAGAGAGCTCACTGTTAAACATGTAAATAAAAAATGTGATAACACAGAGACAAACTACATTGTAAAGAAAGGAAAATTTAGAAAGAAAAAGAAGGAAAGAGGAGATAAAAATGTCTCAGGCAATTCTTACTCCTTGGTTAATGAGAGTGAAGAATTTAGTTTCAAAAAGAGTCAAAGGAGTTGAATAGACATTTCTCTAAAGAAGACATGCAGATGGCCAATAAGCACATGAAAAGATATTCAACAACATTAGTCACTAGGGAAATGCAAATCACAACCAGGAGATAACACATTATACCTACTGCGATGGCTATAATTAAAAAGAAACAAAACATAAAATAATAAGCATTGCCAAGGCAATTGGAATTCCTTATGCATTGCTTATGGAATGTTAAGTGATGCAGACACTTTGGAAACCAGTTTGGTGGTTTCTCAAAAGGTTAAACACAGAACTACCATACAACATGGTAATTCCACTCCTAAATATATATCCAGGAGAACTTAGATATTTGAACACCAGTGTTCATAGGATTATTACTCACAATCACCCAAAGGTGAAAATAATTCAATTGTCCATCAACAGATGAATGGATAAACAAAACGTATTTTGAGAACTGCACTGAGAATTATGAACTCTCAGCATGTAACTACTCCATCTTAAACCCTGCATTAAGAAACTTCACCAAACTTTAGCATGGCTTCTAGCAGTAGAAGGACATATCCTTAGGATGACGCAAGGCCCTCACTGATCCTAGCCTGCCACCTAAATGACTCCATGAGGAAGCTCAATGCTGCCAGGAAATTTACCACTTGTTCTAGCCAACACCGGATAATAGTCCCTTGACCTCGCCTTTTTAAGCATTTGTTTTAAAGGGCTTACAATTGTGAATATGTTATTTTTACAATTCAAAAGTGTCTGTTTCAAGAGCCTGAGAGTCATTTCTTGGAAATCTAATCACCAAGAAGGGCCTCTATCTCCTAGTGTCCTTGGGAGGCTAGAATCCCAACTTCAATAACTGCCAGCTCACAAACATAGATGACCTAATCACATTTACACTGAGCAATCCTTTGTACCTTTTCACTTCTCTGACTCTCGCGAGCCCCTTATCTCTCCTCTTCCTCATTCTACCTTTGCACACCCAATCACCTCTATGCAAATCATAATGGAATTCAGCTCTTCCCCAGACTATTGTCAATAGTTATTGAATTAAATCTGTTTTTATTGCTTTAAATAGTGTCCAGCTGTGGTTATCTTTGACAATACATACAATGAAAAGTTATTTGTCCATAAAAAGTAATAAAATTTTGATATATGTGACAATATGGATAGACGTTGAAAACATTATGCTGAGTAAAATAAACCAGACACAAACAGACAAATATTGCATAATTCCACTCAAATGATGTACCCAGGATATGCAAATTCCTAGAGACAAAAAATAGAATATAGGTTGCCAGTGGCTGAGGAGATGGGCAAGTTGGAGTATTATTTAATGGGTATAGAGTTTTTGCTAGGGATGATGACAGGTTTTATGTATAACTAGTAGTGATGGTTATACAACATTTTGAATGTATTTAATGCCACTATATTGCACATTTATGAATGGTTAAAATAATAAATATAATATTATGAATATTTTGCCACAACGAAATCAAACAACAATGAAAAACTATGTTTAAAAATATCTATTTGGAGGCATGAAGGACCAAGCCTCCCAAAAGGGTGATTTTGGAATGTAATAGACATTATCTTCCACTTTTTTTATTTACCACTATTTGCTGCAATATATCTCATGGTATAAAGGTCAAGAAGTCAGCGGCCTAGAGCATTCAGCAGTCTGGCAGTGTGGGAAAGACCAAAAAGTGAACTTTAGCAGATCAGACAGAACTTAAGATGACAAAATCCTGGACAAATGGGAAACAAAGAAAAGGGAACATCAGATTTTCGCTCTGAGGTTTCTACAATTTATAAGCTATTCAAGAGTCTGAGAAGAAAAAAAAAAAAAAAAACAAGAGGAAAGCAGCTACTAACAGGCCACCAAGAACCTAGTTTATCAATCTCATGGAGCTAAGGAAACAACAACAACACAAACTGCAGTTGAAGTTCCACCAAGAGGAAGGGGCTTGATTACAAAACAAAACCAGAAATCACCTGAGCTTCTTTCCTTTGAGATTTCTAAAGTCTACATACAAGATAAGAACAGAGAGGAAGTGAAATCATCCCTAAAACATTTGAAATGTGTTTCAAATTTTTCTCAATCCTTGTTTGGACCTGTGATATAATTTTCTTATCTAACTGTTTGTGAAAAGGAAATTAAACCATGTCTGGAGAATTTAACATCACCTGGAGCCTCAAAAATGTTTAACACATGATATCAACATTCAGTTAATCGAAACAACAGGTATTGTAGGATAAAAGACTAAATGGTGGGGAAAAAATTCAAGAGAGAAAATAGGCCAATAGAACTGTCAAAAAACTAAAGTTGACCTGAACACCACCATCAATGTAATTGGTCTTATTGACATTTCTTGCAAACTCCATCTAACAACAGCCAAATACACATTATTCTCAAACTCACATGGACAATTCATCAAGATAAAATACCTTTGGAGCCATGAAACATATCTTAAGAAATCCAAAAGAGTATAAATCATATAAAGTATCTTCTCATACCACAATATAATTAACCTAGAAACCAAACCCATAAATATATTAGGATTGTCCCCAAATATTTGGAAATTAAACTGCACACTTCTGAATAACACATTGGAGAGAAGTATAAAGGAAAAATAAAAATATTTTAAATAAAATGAAATGAAAATATAACTTATCAAAAAGTATGAGATGCAGTGGAATAAGTGCTCAGAGGGAAATTTATCACAGTAAATTCTAATATTAGAAAAGAATGATCTAAATTCAATAACCTAAGTTTCAGACTTAGGAAACTAAAAAAATAAGGGAATTTAGGCCTAAAAATAGAAGAAATAAATTAAAAATTAGTCATTTTTATTGACCAAAATTCAAGTTCAGCTTATTTTCTCTCCTAAAATTCCACATCTGTTCATGCATGTTGTTCATCTTGTTACAGAAATCATAATTTATGTGCAGTTACTTTGAATTTTGTCTGACTATTCCAACATCTGGATCATTGGTGAATCCAGTGTGGTTCAATCAACTCAGTTTACTCTTGATAGTGGATTCTTCTTTCTTGTATTTTAAAATTTGTGTTGTACTTTTGGTTGAATGTTTGATATCAGTTTGACTGAATGCTAGAATGCTGACATTGCAGAGACTGAGGTAAGTTATATTTACCCCTTGAAGTGTGCCTGCCTATTCTTCTGTTTACTGTTAGTGTGAGAGTTTGATTCTTCCTCAGCAGTTGTTGAGCTGGGTTTGGGTATTCTTGTTGTCTTTATTATCCTCAGTGCACAACAGCTTTCAGATTCTTGTGTATTACCTTGTGATTCAGGTAGGGGAAAGGGCACCAGAGAATTTTTCTCAATGTTTTTGATCCATTCTCTGATTTTGAACTTTGTGACCTGCCACAAAGGTGTTTCTTCTCCATCCTCATGCCCATCTGTAGCGTTCAGTTGTTACTGTATTTACTCAATGTTAGCTACAATGTTTTGGGGGCTAAAGATAGTTTTGTGTTTTCCAGCTTTAGGATTCTCAAAAATGTCTCTTTTTCAGTGATCCTTCCTATCGTCACACTTGCAAAAAAACAAAACAAAACAAACAAACAAATAAACAAACAACATCTCTGTTGAGTCTTTTTGGAGATAGAGTTTTCTTCTCTTCACCTGGTGGTAGAAGATCTCTTATGAGAGTAAAATAGATTATTGGGCCCAGAACTTTGTCCTACACTTCCTATAGAGTAAAAACCTTATTATTTTCCCCAGACACAGTAGATTTTGATCATGGGTAGACAGGTTTGCTCTGTTTTCTCCATCAACTTGAAGTTATTATTTCATAGAAAGTGAGGGCTCAATCAGGGCTCTCTGTATTTTTCACTGCAGTTCAAGTCACCAAAGAAGATAGATATTTCTCAGCTAGCTCCCCAACTCCAAACATTCCAGCAAATAAATAGTGGATATCTATGGAGAAGCACCTGAAAATGAGTTCAAACTCCACTTGTTCCTGCAGCTCTCAGGATTTCTATACATTCATCTAGCATACACTCAGGATTTAGCCATTTGTTATAAAATTTAGATGAATTCTTACAAGTTATTACCTATCTGCATGGAATCCACATCCCTTGCTCCTCTTCTCTGCCACTGTGGGTCAGTGCTACATCCCATTTCTCTTTGAAATAAATCTGTATTTTCTTAGATATCAAATATTTGTGCAGTGACATCAATTATCTGATGGATTCAAGAAAAGTTATGATTTTGTTATTGATCAAGCTTTTTCTTATTGTTAGAATGGGATTCATGCTCTTTCCAGATTTATACACCCTAGGCAAAGTCTGAAGTCATATTTTTAAGAAACACTTGCAAACATTTATTTTTGGATAAATAGACTGAATTCTGTGTGGGAAAGGTGTTAGCAAATGGGGGCAAGTAATTTAGCCTACCTCATTCAGAAAAAGAAAGGCTGTTGAGTTAAGCAAAATTTATCATTTTCACATGCCATCTTGGAACCCTTGGAGATACTAATTTTTTTCACATATCCATATTAAAAAATTGCTCAACAAATTCCAATAAATATTCTTGTAAACAACTTTCTAGTTCATCATTTCCAGTGATGTTTTAATGCCCTTTCAAATCAATGTCTGGCTTGCTGTCTTCGTTTAGGCTGCTATAACAGAATGCATAGACTGGGTGGTTTATAAGCAATAGAAAAAATATTTCTCTTGTTCTAGAGACTGGAAATCTGAGATCAGAGTGCCAAAATGATTGAGTTCTGATAAGAAACCTCTTCCAGGTTGCAGACTGCAGACTTCTCCTTGTATTCTCACATGGCCAAGAGCAGAGAAAGGGAGCAAGCTCTCTCTAGACTCTGATAATGGCACTAATACCATTCACAACTTTTGAGGAGTTAAGCCACTTATATCATGAAATATTCATATGAAAGAACCTGTGTAACCCTATTAGTATAGAAACTGATCCTAACATTGAGGTGGCTTCTTGTCAGATTTGTGCCATTGGGTTAGAATTCAGGAGGGAAAGGGCAAAGAAATAGATATTTCTGGATGGAAGGGTGGAAATTCTTCTTATGCTTTAGCAAACATTGTCTCTTGTGATGCTTTTCAAGATAAATGATGTATTGATATTTACTGAGGCTGTATCTCTAGGAGAAATGGTTGTAAGTATTAGTGTGCTCGAATGTGTTCATTATTATTGGATACTTTAAGCAACATATTATGATAGTCAACTGAAGAGAGAAATTATGTTTTTTAAGTGCAGAGAAGGAATAGAGAAAGTTTAAAGGTCAAAGGCATTTCAGCTTGAAAAATATGACCGTTCTAGACCTCAAAGTGGAAATCATAATAATAACTGTCACAGCAGCAATATTAGTTTAAAAAAGCTTGGGGAAACAAAAACTCTGTAAAATATCTTAGTTGGATAAAGTAAAACAATCTTCTGTCAAACTTCAGATTAAGGATATGGCCTTCCAGATGGCTTCAAAAAGGCCATTAAATTGATGAAAATGGGATGAAGAAGTAGGAGTACAGAAGGCCTAACCCCTATGCTCAGATAAAACCTTTGTGTGTGTGTGGTTACTTGGTGAGTAGAATTGACAATAAACAAGAATATTAGAAGTCTACCACATTTTTGAAGCAATTATATAGCCAAAGAAAGCAAAATCTCATCCCTCTGTCCCAAAAGTAGCGAATTAATAAAACCTGAACACCCGTAAACAGTCTTTAAGGGAAAACATACTCCCCAACGTTCATTTCAAGTGAAGCCATGGAGAAAAACGTAGAGTGAGGAACAACTTTGAGTGTGAAGCCAAGGAAGACCAAAAAATGGTCCAGGAAGATTCTTCTCAGAGACAACATTGAAGAAACTTTCACCAACTTTAACAATTATATTTTCCTAATATAGGAGTGTTCACTGTGGTTATTTTGTCTTTCATTAATCAAACTCACCATGGTTTTACTGGTTATTGAAAACTAAGACAAGTATTCCATCTTATTTTCAACTATTATCAAATCCTCAGAGGAGCCATCCTTAATACCCTATCTAACATCATGCCCTTCACCCCATGTATTTATGTACCCCACCTGTGTATGTCCTTTTTATTTCCTAACACAGGTTTATTATTTTATGACACATTTTACAATGTAGGATATATTAAGTATATTTATTGGTTTAGTGTCTGAATCTTCCTCTACACATTCAACTTCTTGAAAGCAGGGACTCCAGATCTCCTTTTCACCACTGTTCACCCAATGGCTAGGTAGGTGTATAACATATAACAAGAGCTGATGAAATAAAATACATTGTAGAAATTTGGATAAAATCTGCATGTTTTCCACATGCATCTGTGAGATGACTTTCTTAGTATTAAATAAAGTGAGTGATATATATTATTGTTTCCTGGGCCTAATTCATGAGAGGTTTTCTAATTATTATGGTTAATAAATATCTATGAATTAATATGGAATTATAGATCCAATAATTCGGTCACTAAGATTTTCTCTTAATTATATGCCTAGTGCAAAAATACACAGGAAATAAAGCATCCTAGAGAAATAATACCTTGATATATATGTAATACAATATTTCACTTTCTATTTCTAGGCTAAAGTTTCTAATTACATATATATTAACTGTAGTAAAGTTACCTATGTAATAATTCTACCTGACTAATGTATCATTTTTAAAACAGTTACCTTTTCTTTGATAATAAATAATGCATGTGCATGGTCTAAAAATCAGAAAATGACACAAATATCATACATCCATAACTACTACTATTATTTGGTAGTATTTTTCAACTAGTTTTTGATTTTACCTTCACTTATTCTTCTGTGATGCTCTACCTTTCTTTATGTAAATCTGAGCTTCTTGCATGGTATTTTCCTTCTGCCTAAAGAACTTCTTTTAATAGTTCTTGAAAGGCAGGTCTACTGGCAACAAATTCTCTCAATTTTTGTTTGTTTGAGAAAGTCTTATTTCTCTTCACTTTTTTACTTTTGAAGGATAATTTCTCATGATATAGAATTCTAGTTCAGTGTTTTGTTTTTGCTTTTTTCTATCAACACTTTAAATTTCTGCTCCACTCTCTTCTTGCATGGTTTCTGAGAAGAGATTGGATTTAATTCTTGTCTTTCTTTCTCTATAGGTAAAGTGCTTTTTTCCCTCCCTGCTTCTTCCAGAATTTTTTCTTTATTTTTGATTTCCTGTAGTTTGAAAATCATATGCCTAGTTGAAGTTCTGTTTGTTCCTTTTTTTTTTTTTTTTTTTTTTTTCTGCTTTTATCCTGCTTGGTGATCTTGAGCTTCCTGGATCTCTGGTTTGGTGTCTGACATTCATTTGGGGAAATTCTCAGTTATTATTGTCTCAAATATTTGTTTGTTTGTTTGTTTGTTTCTTCTCTTTCTGATATTCCCATTACAAGTATCTTTTGCCTTTCATTGTTGTCCCTGGATATTCTATTTGGGTTTTTTTAGTCTTTATTCTCTTTGATTTTCAGTTTTGGACGTTTCTGTTGATATATCCTTAGATTCAGAAATTTCTTCCTTACCTGTGACCAGTCTACTAATAGGCTCATCAAAGACATTATTCATTTTTGTCATAATGATTTTTATCTCTAGCATTTCTTTTTGGTTATTTAGGATTTCCATCTCTGTTTATATTGCCCATCTGTTGTTTCTTGCTATCTGCTTTTTCCATTTAGAGTACTTAGCATATTAATCATTGTTGTTTTAAATTTCTGGTCTGATAATTTCAAGAACCCCTGTCATGTCTGATTCTGATGCTTGCTCTGTCTCTTCATATTGTGTTTTTTGCCTTTTGGTATGCATTGTGATTTTTGCTTGATGGTGGATATGATGTACCGGGTATAAGAAACTGCTGTAAGGAGGACTTTAGTAATGTGGTGGTGAAGTGTGGGGGGGAAATTACTCTATAGTCTTATGATTAGGTCTCAGTTTTTACTGAGCCTCTGTAAACTTCACAAGTGTTTCTCAATGTTTTTCTCCCCTCATAGGGGGACAGAATGGCTAGAGCGGCCTGGAGTTGGGTATTTCCCTTCCTCAGGTCAGTTAGACTTTTATATCGTCCCAGCATGTTAGGATCTTGTTAACTAGTGCATACTGAGGGCAGGCCTTATTAAGAAGAACAGAGGCTCTGGCATACTTAAAAATGGTTCCTTTCCCTTCTGTGAGGTAAAGAGTGACTCCCTGTATTTGTCTGTCTCTCTTTCTAATCTTGGGAGGAATGGTTTGCCCTGTGTTCTCACCTCTCTTATGGATCAAATAATTAATCTTTTCAATCTGTTTGGATCTTTACTTTTTGTTAGGATGGAGTAGCAATATCTAAGCTCCTTACATGCAGAACCAGAAAATTGTCCTGTTAACTTTTCAAAGATTTTTATATGTTTGTTTGTTATACTTATTTCTTCAGTACAATTAATTAGCAGTTTAAGTGACTATATTCAACTAATCTTGTCTTGAATTATATTGAACTTTACATATTATTATATTTGTTATGTTATCTTTATTCACTAAAATGCATCTTTAGCCAGTCTATTGGCTTTCTGTGAAATTTGAGGTTATGATTCTGTAGGATATTTACAAAGTAGAAAATTGTCTTTTGGCAGTGGTTCACTTTATATCAATCTCTGAGATAATTGTCAGAGCCTAAATATTCTATGTTATAAATCTGTACAAACTAAAATAAAGAAAATGGAGTACTAAATGGCTGAATAGGAATGCTAAATTCACTGAGAGCTATAGAGGCCAAACAATGTCTTAGTCATGAGAGATATGTTTCATGTAGAATAAAATAGACCAAAATGTGTTCAACCAATGGGTTCTTGCCCAAAGGCACTCATTGCAGTTTCTCATTTACCACTTCTAGTGACAAATTCCATAGCAGAGGAACCTAAAGACCCAAAGTTCCTCAGTCAGTAAGTGATATACTGATAAGTTTCAAATTGACTGAAAGTACCTGAGATTAAGCTTAAAATGAATGTCAAGCCCAAATTTAGCACCAAAGAATCCAACGTGGAAAAAGATTATGTCAAGAAATAAAAGATAAGGAATAACTTTTCTTTAAAGGACAAGTTAATTAACTCAAGGCCACATGTTGAGTAAGTTACGGAACTAAAAATGAATTCCAGACCTTCTTATTGGCTCTCAACTTTAAACACTAAGCTAAAATCTTTTTTTTAAATTATCTAATTTGTATTTTTGGAGTACAGATTTTCTACTTGCTAATCCTCAACAGTGAAAATAGATGGCTTTACATTTTTTCCTGTTAATATATTTTGAATTAATTTGATGTTCTCTTTTCCATTTCTTGTCCTGAGTTTGTTTTTCTAGAATCTCCTGAGTGATAAGAAATCACTAAACTTGCTCATCTGTTGAATATTTTTTTCTTCAGTACTTCTTGGAGCTTTTAAAACATCATTTTTTTAGGTATTTACATGCATTTAAAAAAAATATCTAAATGACAGTCTAAGATTCTTGATGATTTTCTCTCAACATAGTCAGTCAAGTTGAAATGATGCAGATTAATTCACTAAAATGACAGGAACTGTGATTTACTGGATTTTGTAGATTATTAAGCAAGCAAATACATGCATAATAAAAAATTAAGGGCAGTGCAGCATAAATTGATTTTTTCATTTATTTTGACAACTATAGTTTAAATTACTTATGACATGCTTCACAGTATGCTAATGAATAGCCTCTAGTATCCTATGAAATAGAATTTTGAGGTTTAGACAGCTAACTAAAATCCTGTGCTAATAAATCTCATCTGAGAGTACATTGAGATGCTAGGTTTTTGTGAGAAATTAATAAAGAAAATGAAAACTGCTATATATGTTGGTTTCCTTAAATAGAATTTATTTTAAAATGTGATGTGTCCCTCTGGCATATCTGATTTCTTTAACATTTCTATGTCCCAGAAAATTCTAATAAGTTCTCGGAACCACTATTTTGTTTTCTTTGCTGTATTCCTCTGACAACTTTGCTTGATAGAGCTACATAATGTTATCTTAAAAGTCATCACAGGCCCTTACAAATCAAAATTAAAGAATTGATATTTTAAAATTAATCTTGTGAAAAAGATATTTATAAATGAACTGTTACCTAAAATCATGAGATTCCTACATTATTTTAGGCCATTACTTAGGATCATACTAGTGGTATGACCCTATGTTTATTCATATTACAAGAAATTCTGAGATGTCAATATTGTTTTCTCATTTTTAGTTGTAATCGCATGCATACTTCAAAAGGTACAGAGTATAAGGGTTTGATGCCTTGCTAAAGTGAAAATTTGATAAAATAATAAACTGTCTGACCAAGTTTTCAATTAGAGGTGAAAGACATACAAACTTATTTATTTCATTTTTTTTTCTTTTTTATGCATATTAGAAGATTGATTTTGATATTTATCCAATGTTTCCCACTGATAATGGTAGAATTTATTAATATTTAAGATATAATATTTTAGGTGCAAACACACACTTATAATTTATTTTATTTGACATTAAAATACTCCTTTTCCAAAGCCATTTTTCTCCTTTAATACACAAACATACACAAACACACTCACTCTAAAACACAAAAGAAGATAGGGGGGAAAAAACAAAATATTTCATGAACAAAAAATAAATAAATTTTTATCAATAACTTTTCTCTGAAATCCCATTTAAATATGAATTCAATCATTTTTCTTTGTTTCTTTCTGTGGCCTATATATAAATTACAATTAGAACATCGATTATGTTGAGGACTAAAGTAGATTGGATAAGTATACTAGTTTTCTAAGGCTGCCAGAACAAAGTACATGGATTGGGTGGCTTAAACAACAGAAATTTATTTCTCACAGTTCTGGAGGCTGCAAGTCAAAGGTCAAGGTTTAGTTTTGTTTATCTGGTTTAGTTTTTTTCTGAGGCCTCTCTGCCTTGGATCCTACAGCCTTCTCACTGTGTCCTCACATGGTCTTTCCTCTGAGTACATACATTCCTGGAATCTCTCCATGTGTCCAAATTTCCTTTTCTTATAAGGACACCAGTCATATTGGATTAGAGGTTACCCTAAAGACCTCATTTTAAATTAATCACCTCTTTAAAGGTCCTATCCCCAAGTATGCTTACATTTTGAGATGCTGGGAGTTAAGGCTTCACCATGTGAATTTTGAGGCACACAATTTGACCCATAACAGTAAGTGTGGATAATCCTGAATTAATTCTATATAAGAATTTGTAAAATGAAGAGTGTTGGAGAAATTAAATTTTTTCTCCTCCCATTTAGGAGTTTAGTTTTAGTGAATGCTGTGGCTTACAGAGGACAACTATGTCGTCATCCTTTGGCACTAATAACATGGACACATTTCCCTTCCTCCCTCCCTTCCATCTTCCTTCTTTCATTTCTTCCTTTCTTTCTATTTTTTTTTTCTTTCTCTGTAAGTGGGGGCTTCTTGAACAAGTTCAGTAAACCAGGTCACTGTTAAATGATAGGAATAAAAATGTGAGCCACTTAAATACATTCAAGACTTCATGGAGCTTACACTCTAACAGCTGTGATATGTTTGTGTGATTACACAAATAAAAGACTTAGAAGAGTGGCAAATGCTAATAAGAAAAAGTGCAAGGTACTAGTAAAGTACATAAGTGGAAGTTTTGACCTAGTCTAGGTCCTAGGACAATCAGTCTTGGAGAAGTGACATTAAAATTGTGATCTGAAGGATAAAGATGAAGAAATGCCATTTCCAAAGCCTCTGAAATAGAATGGTTGGAGAATTGAATAAAGAACAGTTGGAGTTAAAAGAGTGGTAGAATATGGGTCAATAAATCTGTGGTTGAATAAATAATCTGAAACCTGATTAAGAAGCACACCTTCCAGCATTCTTCACTTTGTGGAATAAGATATTTTCTCAGTATCATTGCTGCAGTCAAAAAAATTTTATAGTTTATATGTCCCTGTCTATGATTTTAACGAGACATCCAGTTGAAAGCTTTATCAGAATAATTGAAAGAAAAAGATTCTGAACATAAAGTGTTGTATATTAAGAACAATACAACTTTGGAGTTAGCATTTAAATTGAGCATATTAAGAAAACACATGTAATTACATTTAGTCATGTTTTCAGATGATTCTTATGGAATCATATATACATATTTTCTAATTTCTCAGTACATTAAAATGTGTAATATTACACTATATCTCTATGACACCTGTTTACAGATAAGAGTAGATTTTGTTAAGCATCATTTTGAGGTTTAAGAAAATGGTACATGTGCCATCTCAACAACTTAAAGACTTTGTTGCAAACCTGTTTTGAGGACTCTGTATGCTGCTTATCAGCATTTATTCAGGAAATCTCTTTCTAGCTGTTGTGGATGTTTCCTCTGTCACTAAAACTGGATAAAGATAAACAAACTTTGGTTTGCAAGTTGATTTCAAGCTAAATTAAAAATGCAATATAATGAGGAGTGCATTATTAAACAGTTTATTTTAGTATGAAAACTTAGAAGGAAGGGGGTAAACTAGCTGCCCTGCGATCCATTTCTTTGCAGTCATGTGGGGAGGCACTCCTAGGAAAATAAAATATGAAATACAAATAATATAATCATAAGCATGATGATTGGAGCTCAAGGTAAATGCTGTTTGCTAGGATATAGTATTTATCTATAAAATGCTATTAAAAATATGTTGCTAGCTTATGATTGTTTCTTGTAAACACAACTGCAATCTATGGATTTATGATGCCTCACTCCACAGTGAGCGTTGTGGATGTAATCAACTTTCTGTGGTTAAAAAAATAATGAAGATGTTTCATAATGTTCTCTGCAGTGTGTGGTGATTTAGGACCTCATTAAAAAAACTTCATTACTGTTTTTTACCAGAGAACATGAGTCCAGTGTAAAAAAGGAAGGGCTATCTGAGATGTACCAAACCTCTCTGCTTTGCCTATGTCTACTTATTGTTTGAAACTTTGAAATTATTAGTAAAATTTAACTTGGCTAAGACTGTGGATTCATGTGGCTTTGATTTGGCAAACTATTCTTTTAGCTCAACACGCACACACAAACAGACACACGTGTAAATTTGTCAATCTCATATACATTGTAAATTTGCTTTTGAGTTTGTTTTATGTTTAACAAAAAAATTTTGATTGAAGTATGATTTACATATGTCAAATGATGAGATTTTTAAATTCACAGTTTGATGAACTTTGACAAATGTGTACAAATGTTGGACAAATGTAGAAAGTTTCATTACCATTGAAAGGTTCCTTCTTCCTTTTATCCAAACATGATTCTTTTTCAACCAAAGGCAATGACTATTCTTACTTTAATCACTATATTTCAGTTTTGTTTCTTCTTATTAAAGAATGTTGAATTTTTTCTGGCAGGTAAATTACCAGAGTACTATCTTGATCTTCTGGAGGCCTGGCTTTTGGTTTTGTGAAGTAAACTTGTTGAGATATGTCCTTTGTCCTTCAGCAAAACCTTCAGTCCAGAGCTTACTCTAAGGTATGTTATCCTTGCATTTTACCCGGATGCGCTCTCTCTCTCTCTCTCTCTCTCTCTCTCTATATATATATATATATATATAATATGACTTTACAATATTTTTGGCTTCTCATTTTTATCATTTTTTATTTTGCCTTTTTTTTTCAGAGTTAGTTATATTATGGCAAGAGCTAAGATCATCTATAAACCATCAATTATTTTATTTTTCAAAACAAAAATGTATATAATTTTATTTTCCTTTACTTATTCCTGCAGGAAAATTCCATTAACTATAACATGTTTTAATTAGAGAGAGCTAGCAAAGACTATATTTTCAGGAAAACGCTGTTGTAGATACAACATTTAGTACTATATGAAAGATAGTACTAAAGAAATAGTAGAGAAATATATTGATATTACTATAGGTAGCATCAAATTAGTAGTTTTTAAATACTGTGTAGAAAACACTATGAAGGAGTTACATTCAAAATTTCAAAATTCTTAAAAATAATAGGAAACATGGAAATACAGCATCAACACTCTAAGGGTGGTTTTCTTTTTCCAGCAAAGATGGAAGAACAAAGACTAAGTTACCCCCCACCCCCGACACGCATACACACTTGAAAGAAAAAATGGAACAGACAAAATACATGATAGTAGTTCAAGACATTGGACATTAAGAAATAAAGTAATTCCTTACAAATAGGAAACCACAAAGCATTACACTAAATTTATCCTACTTTACTGCCTGGTGAGTTTATAGGTTGTGCCATAAATTAGGGAAAGACAAGCAAAGCCTGCCAGTCCCCCATGAGTTGAGGAGATGGAGTTAGGCATCTAGGGAGAGCAAGGGCAGCTAGAGTTCACAGGATAGATTTCCAGAAAGGAAAGTGCTGTGCAGACTAAAACCTCTACATATCTATAGATGGTCCCTGGACCCTTAAATTGATTATCAGTGTATTCATGTGGGAAATCTATCCAAAGTCAGGGAAAGAACAATCTGAAAGAACTAGAGGAAACACTCCTCATATCCCACACAAGGGTAGAAATATTTAGTATTTTCATCAGCCAGAGTGGAAAATCTCATAATTTTCAGGTAGAGCAGTCAGAAGGGTTTTGCTAGTAAAGGTGAGATGTTTGCCCTAGAGTAAATGCTTCTATGATTTTGCCTAAAAAAAAACTTAACTGGCAGACTGAAAAGGATTAAAGTGTTTCCAAGTTACTTAACTGAATCTCAGAAAAACGCACATGCGTATCTACAGGAAAATTAAAATGTCCAGTACCAGACTAGGTAAAATTGACAGTGTATGGCATACTACCCCAAATTACCAGGCTTGCAATGAAGCAGAAAAAAATGAAAAGAAATGAAGCAGGAAAAAAGTCAATGGATGAAAACTGAACCAGAAATGAAACAGATGATAGAATACGTGAAAACAAAAAAGGTGGGGGGCGTTAAAAGAGATATTATAACTACATTCTTTATAGGCAAGGAGCTTGAGTAAAACTCGAACAGGTTAAGCAAAGTCATGAAAAAAATAAAGAACATGTGAATATGTGTTCTATAAAAGCAAAGTACAAGATCAGAGAGGAAAATACACTGTATGAAATTAATTGTAGATTTCATATTACAGAATTAAAACACAGTAACTTTGAAAACATAGTTTTACTAAAATTTACATCTCAGGGATTAAGCTTTCCAGAAAGCAATGACGACTAATGCATCAAAAAAGCCCCACAAGTTGGTGGAATCTTCCTGATAAACAATAATCAGCCCAAAGACACATTACCTCATTTTATTTTAAACTGGATATTTTGAATACTGATAGAGAATTATATTTAGTTCTCACCAGAATTAAATATTGAAGGTATTTTACTGTTGACCACTTTCCTATAGATGTATAATTTTGTCAGCAAGTACCAATTAAATTACTTTTTAGTTTTCCTACACTGACAATTATTATTATTTTTTTTGCTTTCAATATTTTATGAGACACCAGTATAAAATTAAATTCTCAATTACAACTTAAAACAACATAAACAACACAAATTATCAGAGTATATTCTAGATCCATTAGGGTTTATGGGAATTTCATATTAATTGTTCACATTTATAGAGCACTAAAGTGAACACTGTATTAAAATAATAAATCCAATTATTATCTGATATATTTACAATTATCAGAGAAAAATGAAATATTATTTGTTGTAATTTCATATTAGGGCAATGTTTGGAGTATTGCATTTTGGAAATGTTTTAAATAAGTGTATCATAAAATATGCTTTAAAACAACTTTAATTAATTAGATAGCATAACTTAGAATCAGTACCAGTAAATGTATATCACACAATGGTATTATATGAGTTCTTTCTTCTTGATTTGATATTAGAATCATGGAATATTGGATTTCTTAAGGAGTTCAAAGAAAGTTTGGAGAAACATTAATGATTGTGTGTTCATTGTGAAATGTCTCTGCAAAATGTTTCCTAATATCTCTGCCTAATATACACACATACATACAGAGAGAGACAGAGGCAAAAACAGAGACAGACCTCCATATGCTGAATGATTGAACTGTGGTCACAGTCTGGGTCGCTGATAAACACATTCTGAGACTCTGAGGCCTGCTTGCAGTAGTTTATTGAAGCGTATTCTTAGGAACACCTTTGAGGAACAAGGAAAGCATGATTTGGAAGAAGATGGTATGGCAAGAGGGAAACCTGTATAATGGATGGATTTTCTGAATTGTCCTGAAGGCGATTAACCTGAGGGAAGGAGGAGAGGTCTTTGTGCCCCTGAATTGCCTTCTCTTTGCTGTCCTAAAGGAGGAGACCCAACATTGGACAAGAAATCTTCCTCTAAGAATGGGCACTTTTCTGAGAGGGAAACAGCTAATATAATCTCTGAATACAGTATGTCTCTCCACTTATTTAAAAGTTCATTGATTTATCTCATCAGTGTTTTGTAGGTTTCAGCATACAAGTACTGCCCATATTTTGTTACATATAGATAATTATTTCATATTTAACTATTGAAAATGGTATAGTTTTATTTTGGTTTCTAATTTTTCATTGATAGTATGTACAAATGCTATTGTTTTTTTATGTTCATCTTGTATCTGTGATCTTGCTGAAATCACAAGTTAACAACTTTTTCGTTAGATTCCCTGTGAATTATTACACAGATTATTATTTCATCTGCAAATAGGCAGAATTTAATTTCTTCCTTTGTCATTGTAACGCCTTTTATTTCCTTTTCTCACCTTTTACACTGGCTAGATTTCTAGTACTATTTTAAGAAAAGCAGTCATCCTTAAGAAAACCTGTCATCCTTAACTTGTTTCTTATGTTAAAGGGAAAGCATTTAGTTTTCAGTGCTAAGTATATTAGCTGTAGGTTTTTGTAGATGTTCATTATCAAATTTAAAAAGTTAGCTATGCTTCTAGTTTGCTTACAGTTTTTATCATGAATGGATGTTGGATTTGGTCAAATACTTTGTGTCAAATAAGAGGTTCTCATGATTTTTTTTTTCTTTATTCATTTGAATGATGGATTACTTCGATTTTTGAATGTACATGAATGTAGGCATGCACTTCTTGGATAGATCCCACTTTTCTGTGGTGTGTAATTCTCTTTATACATTGCTAGATTAAGTTTGTTAATATTTTGTTGAGGATTGTTGAGTCTAACTTCATTAAATATATAAATTTATAGTTTTGTTTTGTACTGGCTTTGACTGAGTTAGTATCTGTCTGATATTAGCATTCACTAAGTGAGTTGGAAAGAGTTTTATCCTATTTTATTTTCTGAAAAAGACCGTGTATAATTGATGCTTATTCGTCATTATATATTTGGTAGAATTCTCCAGTGAAGCTATCTTGTACTGAAGGTTTCATTTTGGAAGAATTTCACTTAAAAATTATATTACTTTAGTGGCTATAGCACTATAAGTTTGGCCTATTTTTTGAGTAGATTTCAGTTTTCAATGAATTATTCCATTTATTTTAAATTGTTAAATGTATTACAGGCATACCTCCTTTTTTTGTGCTTCACAGATATTACATTTTTTTACAAATTGAAGGTTGTGGCAACTCTGCATGGAGCAAGTCTCTCAACTCCATTTTTCCAAAAGCTTTGCTCACTTTGTGTCTTTGTGTAACATTTTGGTAATTCTCACAATATTTCAAGTTTATTATTATTATTATGCTTGTTGTGGTGAACTATGATTAATGATCTTTGATGTTACTATTGTAATTGTATGGGAGACCCAGGGACCAGGCTTATGTAAGACAGAAAACTTAATCAATAAATGTCAAGTGTGTTCTTACTGCTTCTCTACCAGCCATTCTCTCATCTCTCTCACTGGCCTCTGCCCAACCCCATTCCCTAAGACACAACAATATTGAAATTAGGCCAATTAATAATCATACAACGTTCTCTAAGGGTTCACATGAGAGAAAGAATTATACATTTCTCACTTTAAATTAAAAACTAGAAATGATTAATCTTAGTGAGGAAGCATGCTCAAAGCTATGATAGGCCGAAAATTAGGCCTCATGACAAATACAACTTAACCAAGTTGTAAATGCAAAAGAAAAGTCCTATATGGAAAAGTTTTAGTGGTCTGGGTCATACCAGCCACAATATTCCCTTAAGCCAAAGAGTAAGGTCCTAACTCTCTTCAATTCTATGAAGGAAGGGGAGAGAGGTGAGGAAGTTACAGGAGAAAAGTTTGAAGTTAACAGAGGTTGGTTCATGAGGTTGAAGGAAAGAAACTCTCTCTATAACATAAAAGTGCAAGGGAAAGTAGCAAGTGCTGCTGTAGAAGCTGCAGCAAATTATCTAAACGATTTAGCTAAGATAATAATAAAGGTGGCTACACTAAAATACAGATTTACGATGTAGAAGAAACAGTCTTATATTGGAAGAAGATGCCATCTAGGACTTTCTTAGCTAGAGAGAAGAAGTCAGTGCCTGGCTTCAATCTTCAAAGGATAGGTTGACTCTCTTGTTAGATGCCAGTGCAGCTGATGACTCGTAGTTAAAGCCAATGCCTATTTACCATCTCAGTAATCCCAGTGTCCTTCAGAAATATGCTAAATGTACTCTGCTTGTGCTCTATAAATGCAAAAACAAAGCTTGAATGACAGAAGCCTGTTTACCACATTGTGTACTGAATATTTTAAGTCACTCTTGAGAAGTACTGCTCAGAAAAAAAAAGACTCCTTTCAAGGTATTACCGTTTATTGACAATGCAATTGGTCAGGCAAGAGCTCTGATGAAGATGTACTATGAAATTCATGTTGCTTTCATGCCTGCTAACATGGCATCTATTTTGCAGTCCATGGATAGAGAAGTAATCTTGACTTTCAACTCTTATATATTTTAGATGCCATGGATAGTGATTCCTCTGATGGATCTGAGCAGAGTAAATTTAAAAACTTCTGGAAGAGAATCACCATTCTAGATGCCACTAAGGACATTTGAGTTCATAGAAATAAGTCAAAATATAGCATTAACAGGAGTTTGGAAGAAGCTGATTCCAACCCTCACGTATGACTTCGAAGTGTTCAAGACTCCAATAGAGGGAGTAACTGCAGATGTGGTGGAAATAGCAAGGGAACTAAAATTAGAAGTGGAGCCTGAAGATGTGACTGAATTGCTGCAATCTCGTATTAAAATTTTCACAGATGAGAAGTTGCTTCATTTGGATGAGCAAAGAAAGTGAGTGTTTGAGGTGGAATCTATTCCTGGTGAAGACGTTGTGAAGACTGTTGAAATGGCAACAAAAATTTAGAATATTACTTAAATGCAGTTGATAAAGCAACAGCAGCGTTCCAGACACTGACTCCAATTTTGAGAGAAGTTCTACTGTGGGTAAAATGCTGTCAAACTGCATTGCATGCTACAGAGAAATCGTTTGTGAAAGGAAGAGTCAACTGATGTGGCAAACTTCCTTGCTGTCTTATTTTAAGAAATTTCCATGGCCACCCCAGCTTTCAGCAACCACCACTCTGATGAGTCAGCAGCCACCAACATCAAGGCAAGACCCTCAACCAGCCTAAGTGTAGTGACTCAGTGAAGGCACAGATGATGGTTAGTATTGTTTAGCAATACGGTATTTTTTAAATTAAGATACATACATTTGTTTTTTAGACATTATGCTTCTGCACACTTAGTAGACTACAGTATAGTGTAAACATAGCTTTTATATGTACTGCTAAACCAAAAAAATTGTGACTTCCTTTATTGTGATATATGAAATGACCTGGAACTGAATCCACAGTATCTTAAAAGTATGCTGGTAAATTTTTTGTAATATTCCCTTTTAATGGTGATGGAAAGTGATATTCCTTCTTTCACCCCTAATATTGATGAATTGTGTTATTTATTTAGTTAGTTAGTTATTGTCAGTTTCACTAGGTATTTTTCAATTTTTGTTGATTTTATTTTTGAGGAACCAGATATTTTTCCCATTGATTTTTGTCTTTTCTTAAATATGTTTTTTTTTCTCTTATCCATATTGTGCTTTTTTACTTCTTTCTTGGGGTTCATTTTGCTCTTGTTTTTTCTAGTTTCTTGAGATGAGAGCTTAAATTACTGATTTGAGAATTTTCCCCTTTTCTAAGCTATGGTAAACAGTGTGTGGCATACATTTTCATCTCTGCACTGCTTTGTTGTGACCTACAAATTTTGATATGTTATATTTTAATTTCATCTGATTCAATATATTTATTTCTCTTAAGATTTCCTCTTTGGCCCATATTTTATTTAGAACTTCATTGGTAATATATAAATAAGGAAACTCAATTTAGACAGATTAAGGGACTTTTCCAAAGTCATGCACACAGAAGTTATTCATATTCTATAAACCTGGTTGAATTCCCTTATGATGAGAGAGAGAAATTTGGCTTTGCCTAGCATTAGGAAGCTATTGTCTAAAAAATTCTGTTTGGTAGACTGTCCCTTTATTTGTCCTTTTGCTAAAGTAAACAGGCTTTTCTTGGGGCTTTATTTTCTGCATCAGCTGGAGTTTCCAGGCTTCCAACACCTCTTTCACCCAGACTGGAATATATGAACAAGAGCAAAAACAACAAAACATGGAACTTAATGACTTGTTTTTCCTTGGGTTCCAAGATCTTGGGCTGGACTGTCTTCTTCCACTTGTCATTCTGAGCCTTTTATGATTTTCCTGAGTTTTTAGATGTACTAAGTTGGGGAGATTGAGACAAGTGTGGCAACTACATCTTGCCTGGTTTTGGTTTTTAGACTTTTCTCCTTTGCATATAAAACATTACTTTTGTAGAACTTTTTCAAATATGAAATACTTAGATAAAATAGTACATCCTCTATTAAGCCTTTTTTCATTTTAAATCTTACTTTCATGAAGATTTAATTTATCTCTCTCATGTGTTCAAAAAATATCTTGTACAACTCTCAATTACATTACTTATCCAATTTAAATGTATGAAAATTACATGTCTCTTTTACCTGAAACTTAGATCCAGAAAGCAGGGAGCATGCCCTTAATCTTTGTACTACCATAACTATACAAAATTTCTCTTGTATGGTAAGATATTGATAAAGGAACTCAACCAGGAATATAGAGTATGAGTAACTTCTATCTCTATGACTTTGGAAAGATTACTTAATCTGTCTGAATTGTTTCCTTATTTATATATTAATTGCACTAAAATTTGAAATATTTTAAACATTCTTTTTAACTCCTGAATGCTCTACCTTTGCCAAGTTAACGTAAGAAACATGGTCATATCATGAAGAACAAAATGACACAGATTCTTTAATAAATTTATCTGAGAATAGTTTATGTATAAATCTTGACACCATGTGAACACATTTTTGTACATGCTGCATTGTGTTATGATATGTGTTACTATTTTGGGGTCATTTCTATTAACATATATAGGTAGAAATTGTTGACAAAATATTTTCTGAATAATCAAGAGTTATAGTCTTTCCCATCAAGATATGGAAGAAAGAAATTCACTTCCTTTGGGAAACATTGCAGGAAGTTAAAAATGCAATGAATGACTTAATTGACATTTTATTTATCTTCTATCTTTTGCTATCCTATGTAAGGTGGTAAATATTAGTGAACATGAGATATTGTATGATTATTTATTTATTTATAATGATTTTATTTATTTATTTATTTAATTTTTGGCTGCGTTGGATCTTCATTGCTGTGTGCGGGCTTTCTCTAGTTGTGGAGAGCAGGGGCTACTCTGTTGTGTTGCATGGGCTTCTCATTGTCGTGACTTCTCTTGTTGCAGAGGATGGGCTCTAGGAAGTTGGGCTTCAGTAGCTGTGGCATGCAGTCTCAGTAGTTGTGCCTCACAGGCTCTAGAGCACAGGCTCAGTAGTTGTGGCACACAGGTTTAGTTTCTCTGTGGCATGTGGGATCTTCCAGGACTAGGGTTCAAACCCATGTCCCCGCATTGGCAGGTGGATTCTTAACCACTGCACCACCAGGGAAGTCTGAGATATTATATGATTATTTAAAGAATAATTTTTATTCTTCTTTACTAACATTGGACTCATGAATCATGTTCATTATTGGACATATTAAGCAGAAATTTCATAGTAAAGGATTTAAGATATTTATGCTAAATTGTATGATGGACAAACTGTAGGACAGGACATGTATAAGAAAAAATTATGTGAAAAAAACCTGAATTTGATTAAAGTTCTAAAAATTAATATGGTAGTTTTGAAAAATAGGAAAATACTGTTAATCATATCATGTAAAATAATTTCTATCTTTTGAGAAATGTGTTTTAATGAGGCCACCAAAAGAAACACTGCTAAGATTAAGTTTTTTTGTTTTTTGTTTTGTTTTTTTGCTTATTTGTTTTGTATTTCACCAGAATTGAGAAGCCAGATTGCTCTTTTTCAAATTTGTTTTATTTTTAAACTGGGGGGAAAAATTATTGTAATATAGGAGAAAATGGAAATGAAAACAAAATATATGAAAAACTGAAATATGGAAAATTACAATTTTAGAATAAAAACACATGGATAACAAGTAACAAAGCAACATAGAGTCAAAACTTATTACAAGCTCTCTATGTTGTTTTAAGTACTATTCACTTTTTTATGCTGACTAAAATTGTGTTTTACTTGGTAATATTATTTTTATGTGCTAATATTAATAATAATAAATATTTTAAACAAAGTGAAAAAGCAATAGCTAAATTCCTCTATTCACTCTTATTCTACACTACATAGTGTGATGTACTGGAACAAGAACTTACTGCCCTGCAAAAACTGATTGTTTGAAAGTTCACGAATCAGGTATGTCAGTTGAAATCATGTTGTTATCTTGACATCAGCCATGATGATTGGTTTAGAAACTGGCAAATGAGGCAAATTGTTTTGGTTCCCTTCCCAAAAGCTATTTGTTATTTACTATTATTTACAAGATCCCTACTGATTATATGTAATTTATTTTATTTTTTTAATTGAGGTATGGTTGATGTACATTGCTATGTAATTTTCAAGTATACAATACAGTGATTCATAATTTTTAAAGGTTATATTCCATTTATAGATTATTATAAAATGTTGGCTATATTCCCTGCATTGTACTATATATATTTGTACCTTATTTATGCATAGTATTTTGTAATTCTTAATCCCCTATGCCTATTTTGCCCCTCCCCCTTCCTTCTTCCCATGGGTAACCACTAGTTTGTGATCATATGTAATTTAAAATAATTTTCCTTATATACTTATATATGCACACACATATGTACTCACAATCTACACATGAATACATATATGTAGATATGTGTGAACATATATACATACATATCATATATACACATATATACATATATGCCTACATACATATATATAAATTATTCAAAGCATATTTCCATGTATAGAGGAGTGTTAATATTTGTTTTCTTATATATATATGGCCACACAACATATATATGGACATATATATACAAATAAGTTGAAATATATGCTCAGCTATGGATCAGTTTCTAATATACTGCACAATTATATGCTTTTACATTCACATACAAATTTTTCTCGATAAAATGCATGTATGTATAAAAATTCATGAATTGCTTTTTGCTAAAGGTATTCTTTTTTTATATTCCTATTTTAAGTGTTATAAGCATACATTCTTCATTTTTTCTCATGTAAATGATGAGCAGTTTCACTCTTTGTTACACTTGTAGAAATAATCACTGAGAGTTAATGCAAAGATAAAGTCCTGTAAAAGAGTAAACTCCCAATTACTTATGTAATATCTGTCTTATTTATAGAAATAATACTTTAATATTCTTCTAAAGCAGTTAATATATTTGATGTTCTTAGTTTCTTAGAAATAATAGCTAGAACTATATATGTATTTTTGGAAAGTGTATAAATAAAATAGTTTGATCTTCCAAGACCAAGTATTTGAATATATAAGGTTTCAATCAAAACTAATCCTGTGGTTAATATTTAAAAGCATCATAACTCTACAATATCTTTATAGGCAATCAGAGAAAAATTTGTCAAAAATGAATGCTTATTTTTCTGATATTTAAATCCTTGTAAGTGAAACTTTTCTTTTTTTTTGTTGTTCCTCAGAAAATATGTGTTCCATTTTCATTAGTACCATTTAGCTCTTCTAAGTTACAATATTCATTGTAGGTGTTGTATATAAAGATAAACACAGATATTTTGATTATTATTGATCTATTCTTTTAGTTAGAAAATAAGATGTTTATACAGTTTTCAGTGTTTAAATAAAATTCCATGTAAATATATGCATACAGTATGATGAAAGAAGGAAAAATATCCTGCCTTACATTTGCTCATAATTTTTACTTCTGTGTATGTATTTGTATTTTAATTTTACACATAAAGAAGAGTAGAGTAAATGTGTCTATTCTCTTATCCATAACCCATAACTTAATCTTTGATATATAAACATACATGAAACCATGTAGTCAGCAGAATTTCTGATCCTGGGGAAAGCACATTTTATTTTTCAAAGTCTTATCAGTTTTATGGATGTAAGTTCAATATTGTCTAATATGTTTACCAAATAGTCCCAAATTCACAGGTGCTCAGTTTCATCTTTAAATGTTTCTCCCTTGTAATTCATTCCAATTTTTATTGGCCCATTATGTTCTTGCTTTCATAGATTTCGAAATACATTTTTAACTTCCAACTTTTAAACGATGTGCTTGTCAGCATTTAATAGCTAAGTCCATCACTTCCCTGACTTTTTAATTGATGTTTTTAGCAGCTAAGGACTCATTTTACTCAGCTGATTTCCTGTTTAGCACAACTATTAATTTCCACTGGATTTCAAAAGAGCAATAGCTGTTATTCACAAGTGTCATGAGAAATTTTATTTTTCTGGAAAAAAGGTTTTTAACAGAGTATATTTTCCACTCAGAATGCCTCAGTACTAACTGTGCTGCAATCAAATTTTATCTTAGTAGATGAAATGTACTTAGGACAATGATAAAACAAGTTCTCAATTATTTATCATCTCTATGTGACAATAAGCTGTTGCCTATAAGGGATCTGTTTCCATTTAAAAATAAAATAATCTATTATTTCAAATTTTATGTAAAAAACGTTTTTCATAAAAACTTTTTTGGCTTCCCAAGTTGATAGAATTCACCTGTGACCTAGTTCTTTGCCTCCATGAAGACCGTAGTGATGGTTAATAGCATAACACAGGACAGACAAGGAAAAAAATCAGAAGTAGCTGCTGTATTTGGGGCTACTAAAATCTAAAAAAAAATTAGGTCCATATATTCTACTGCACAATTAGGATTTATTAAATAAAATTTAGTAAACTGATTATATGCAGACTTACATGTTTAGGAAATCGTGGAATATAAATTGAAAATTTTACATTTCACAACAAAACTTTTATTACACAAATCTTAGATTTGGATTATTAAATAATAATATCAAATGAATATAGAATAAACATATAATAAAACTGCACTGGTTAAATTATTTAAAGTTTTATCAAATGCGAATTAAAATTATTGTGAATGACTCAGGAGAGTTTTTATGTGGCTAAGTAGTGACTGACATCTATTTACTTACAAATTTCACTTTTTGTAGCAGTAAATACAGCTCCAGATTATTTTCTGAAATAAATAAAACTACATAATTGTATTTTAAAGAAAGGACCTTTATATTAAGCAACTAATCATAAACAGTAGGTATTTTTTCAAATACTAGTTAGAATGTACATTTTTACCCACTACAGAGAACAGTATGGGGGTTCCTTAAAAAACTAGAAATAGAACTACCATACAACCCAGCAATCCCACTACTGGGCATATACCTTGAGAAAACCATAATTCGAAAAGAGTCATGTACCACAATGTTCATTGCAGCTCTATTTACAATAGCCAGGACATGGAAGCAACCTAAGGGTCCATCAGCAGATGAATGGCTAAAGAAGATGTGGCACATATATACAATGGAATATTACTCAGCCATAAAGATGAAACTGAGTTATTTGTAGTGAAGTGGTTGGACCTAGAGTCTGTCATACAGAGTGAAGTAAGTCAGAAAGAGAAAAACAAATACCATATGCTAACACATATGTATGGAATCTAAAAAAAAAAAAAAGGATTATGAAGTACCTAGGGGCAGGATGGGAATAAAGATGCAGACCTACTAGAGAATGGACTTGAGGACACGGGAAGTGGTAAGGGTATGCTTAGACAAAGTGAGAGAGTGGCATGGACATATATACACTACCAAATGTAAAATAAATAGCTAGTGGGAAGCAGCCGCAGAGCACAGAGAAATCAGCTTGGTGCTGTGACCACCTAGAGGGGTGGGATAGGGAGTGTAGGAGGGAGGGAGATGCAAGAGGGAAGAGATATGGGGATATATGTACATGTATAGCTGATTCACTTTGTTATAAAGCAGGAACTAATACACCATTGTAAAGCAATTGTACTCCAATAAAGAAGTTAAAAAAAAAAAGAATGTACATTTTTTCGCCTCCACTAAAACATATGCAGGTACAATTGGGAGAGAGAAGAAAATCCTTATGTAAGTTTCTTTTGATAGCAGAAAATGAAGATGAATATTTTATTCATGAAAATTATTAGCTGTCTTGCCACAACTGAGGTTTTAGGGAATTTTATTAGTATTGCTTTTCTGAATATTTTATTTCTGATTTCAGTTAGAAGAAAAACCACAATTATATTAGTTTCAACACATACTTTGTACTTGGAAATATTCAGTAAATATTCTTAATTGTAACAAGTTATTTGCTTACTGAGATCATTATTTTCTGAATATAGTAAATTTGTTTTCTCCAAAATTAGAGCACCTGCACATGACAATGGTCTTAGGAATGACTAGAGAAAGAATGGTCATTTGGCAAAATTTCCTTGCAGAATAACTGTGCCAGCATTTACAGCTGAAATCCAAATGTTCAACAGATGGCAAGCTGAATAAGGTGCAGCTGAAGCTAAAATATACTTTTTAGAGGAAAAAAAAATATGCTGAAGAGAAAGAGATAATGCCAAACAGGAATATTAACAAGATATCTTGAAACAATAGTGGAATAAGGTCAATCTATGTCATATTACTAAAGTTTCATGCTGAGAAAAAATAATGGGACCCTGCTGTACTAATTTCAGCTTTAATTTATGCCATAACCTTTGGGCCAAAATATGACAATGTAATAAAGATATGTCTTTATTCTAAGCTGGATTTAGTTCTGTAGTAACAGTAAATTGTTTCATAATAAATCTGTATGAATATTGTACTTTACTGCATGCATTCATATAAACCGAAGCCATCAGGACAAACTATTTCCATTCACTTATTCTGTGATACTGCTTCAGATATAATTTGACTCATATTTTTTAAACCTGATTTACTACAAACTTTAAATACCTCAGCTACTTACAAATGTTATTAGGGCTTATGTAAATTGTTTTCTGAAGACTGGCACTCTGTTTCCATCTTTGTGTTATGACTTTCATTACCTAGATGGGATTTCTTGAAAATGATTTTTACATTCCTCTTCTCCCAATATTCATACCAACATTTTTTGTTGTTGACATTTTCCAGTTAAAAATTTTGTCTCTACTTTTCCAAAGGAATAAGGCAACATCTTTAATATTACCATTACTGTAGCAAGTCAAACTTGAATCCTAATTATGATGGCTGACATGATTATGAGCGAAATGGTGAACTGTGTGAACTAGTCTCTGAATAGTACCAATCTGTTAGGACTTCATTTCCCTATATTTATTCTGAATTGTCTGTAAACACATACATAGTAACATTAATTTTTATAATTTTATAATTTATCACAAAGTTAATTTATCAATTTATAATTAATGGACCATATTAAAAGAAACCAACAAGAAAATTGTTCTATTCATTTCTAGAATTCATTTTTCTGTAGTTTCACAGATACGTGTACAGTGAAATTAAACAACTGTGTGGTTGCAATGACCAAAGCAAATGCTTTTTAACAATTGTGATGTTAAGTTTCAGTTCAACAGATTACTTAAGTCAGTCTTTCCATTATATTCAGCATTGTACAAAATATTAACAGTTTTGTTTTCAGTTGATGCCATAGTGGTTTAGAACTCTGTTTCTGAAGAAAGATTCTCATATTGATTCTCCACTTAATTTATAGACTATAGGTAACCTATACCTATACCTGTTTCTTCATTTGTGACATACCATCACTTCCACTGGTGACACTCAGGCACACTCTGGTACAATGTGGGAGACAACAAGAAGGTGTGACAATCAGGAAGCAGGGCTCATTGTGGGACATCTTGGATGCTGGCTATAGCATCTTCTTCTTAAAAGAACGCTTTCTAGGCCAATGGTTGTCTGTTATCAGGATGGGTATATTCTTACCATTTCTCTTTACCTTCCTGATGATTGCTATGCCATTTATCTTAATTCTTATGATGATTTTGTACTGTATTCTCCAGTGTAATTACCTGGCTGTAGGAAGGCCTTCTTACTTTGCTACCTCATTAAACATATAGTACATAGTGTTAGCTTTTAATTATGGAAAGTATTTTGTATTTAACGTCACTTACTATGTAAAGTAAAAATGCCAGTGGGGCATTTCTATGTTTGTTTCCCCTTTTAAGCCCTATTTTACTGCTGACATTATAATTCAATCCACTTTGATACCCAATTATATTACATTTTGAGGCTTTCTCTCCCTCTCTCTCTCAATTCTCTCTCTCTCTCACTCACTCTCTTTTTTTTCCTTAGAAGCAGTCAAGGAAGTTACATCAGGGGCATTACAAAGATATATGGCCCTAGCTGATATATCAGCTTTTCTGCATCAAAGGGGTCACTTTTCTCCATTTATTTGACAAGATCTTGGTTACCAAGAAAGGAATAAAAATGTGTCAGCTGCATTCTGAAATTGTGCCTCAGAATGTTTTAAATTGTGCCTCATCTATGTTTTAAATCTGGTGTCAGCAAACTTCCTCTGTAAGAGGCCAGATAGTAAATATTTAGGGCTTTGCAGGCCATGTCATTTCTGTCATCACTACTCAACCTGCCATGAAGCAAAAAACAGCGACAGATAATGTATGAAACTACAGGTGTGGCTATGTTCCAGTGAAACTTAATTAAAAAAAAAATAGAAAAAAAGCTGTATTTGATCAGTGGGCCATAGTTTGTCAATCCCTGCTTTGCATGCTAAAACTTCCATTCACAACTTAATAGATCATTCGTCAAAATTCCTGCTACATGTTCTGATTTTTTTCATTTCATTTTTTTGTTGTTGTTTCCATGAGTTTAGCAAAGGAATACTAGTGAAACCAAAATCATTCATTCATTCATTCATTTATTTCTTCAGATATTTATAAGGAACTATAAATATCTGTGAACTAGGCCTTGCTTTCAGTACTAGGGATTCAACAGTTAAAATGTGATAAAAAAAAAAAGATCTGTTATCTAGTAGCATACATTCTAGCTTGTTCATTCCAAAGGTGTTTTGTTGGAAAATGAACAGGGGTTGAAAGTTAGACTTAAAATAGATGCTAAATTTAACTAAATTGTAATTTAACAGAAAGCCTTATAGCTTGGTTTTAAAAATATGCACTATGAAGACCGACTTCCTACATTAAAATCGCCATTCAGACATTTATTAGCTTGTAACTTGGCTAAGTTACATAATGTCTTTTACTCCCATTTCTTTATTTCTAAGGTCAGAAGATTAATAGTACCTACCCTATAGCACTGTTGTATGGATTAAATAAATTAATACATATAAATTATTTAACCCAGTTCCTGACACTTAGTAAGCACTAAATAACATGTTTGTGATGATCTTAAAAATTTATGACCTTTTAATTTTTTTCCAAGAATGGAATATACAAACTCACAAATTATTTTATTCTGTAAATTAAAACTAAGCTTTATTTTTTAATAAATATAGCTTAAAATACTGTTATTGAAGTCAGAATAGAAATAGCTACATTTATTTTGAACCAGACATGAAGATAATTCACAAGATTTACTTTATGTATAGTTTTAAAATTACAAAATAAATAAATCTATGTACATAATGATCTTTGACATTTTTACTAACTCTCATCAAAATTGAAACACAAATTATATTATATATTAAATATGTAAAATATTTTCATATAAGGATATTGCACAGAATTTATAATTAGATTAAAATTTATAAAATTAGTTTGTAATTAAAAAAGAATGACTGGGCTTCCCTGGTGGCACAGTGGTTGAGAATCTGCCTGCTAATGCAGAGGACATGGGTTCGAGCCCTGGTCTGGGAGGATTCCACATGCCGCAGAGCAACTAGGCCCATGAGCCGCAACTACTGAGCCTGCGCGTCTGGAGCCTGTGCTCCGCAACAAGAGAGGCCGCAATAGTGAGGAGCCTGTGCACCGTGATGAAGAGTGGCCCCCACTTGCCACAACTAGAGAAAACCCTTGCACAGAAACGAAGACCCAACACAGCCAAAAATAAATAAATTAAAGAAAAAAAAGAATGACCAATCAGCCACTTATAAAATCTGCTTATGTCTGAATACCACACATATTATGCACATGTGCACAAACACACAAGGAAAGTACCTGGCAGATAGGCATTGTAAACCTTCCCTCTTCTTATTTCAGAAAAAGAAAATAGTGATGCCATTTTCTACTCCAGTTTTATTGAGATATAATTGACACACAGCTTGGACTGACGGGGGCAGAAATATGACAAAATGATAGGAAGACTGTCAGATTTCTGATATTTTACAAGTTCAAAATGATCCAGTAGAGCTACAGTTGTTCCTCTGTATCAATGGATATTTGGTTCAAGGACCACTTGGATACCAAAATCTGTGGATTCTCAACTCTTTTATGTAAAATGGTGTAGTATTTGTACATAACCTATGCACATCTTCCTATGTACTTTATATCATCCATAGATTACTTATAGTACCTAATACTATTAAATGTTATGTAAATAGTTGCCAGTACGCAGCAAATTCAAGTTTTGCCTTTTGGAAATTTCTGGAATTTTTTCAAAAAATATTTTTGTTCCACAGGTGGATGAATCTGCAAATGCAGGACCTGTGGATATGGAAAACTGACTGTACTCAGCTGTGAACATGTGGTATACTTCAAGAAAAGGAAATGATCACTTTGAGGGTGGTTCAGAGGCCAACTGTGTTGCTACTGCTACCACAGGCATAGTAGACACGGTCACCACTGAGGACCGAGGAGGTGGGGGTTTCTCCCCAATCTGCCCATAGCACAGAACATTGAGCCACCTAGATTTTTCTCAGTCCTTAAGATCTAATGGAATTTTCCCTGCTGGATTTCAACTTGCTTTGGACATGTAACCCCTTTTTCCTTTGAATTTCTCCATTTTGGAATGGAATGCCTAATATATGCCTACCCAACCATTGTATTTTAGAAACAAATTAATTGTTTTCTAAATTTCACAAGTCCACAGATGGAGAGAGATTTGCCCCTGGTTGGAAAATATTGAGTCTCATCCATACCTTATTTAGATGATTTTGAAGGTGAGATTCAGGACTTTTTGAGTTGATTATGCTTATAGGAAATTTTGTAGTTTGATGCTGTAGTGGGTTAAGACTTTTGGGGATACTGGGATGGGTTGAATGTATTTTGTACTTGGGAAAGGCATGGCTTTTGGAGAGCAAGTGGGCAGATGATTATTGGTTGAATTGTGTCCCCCTCAAATATGTTGAAGTCTACACTCTAGTACACGTGAATGTGATCTTATTTGAAAATAGGGTCTTTTGTAGATGTAAGTATATTAAGATTAGGTCATTCTGGGATAGGGTGAACCCTAATCCAACATACTGGCACCCTTATAAGAACAGAAGAAAAGACATAGATAAAGGAGAATGTCACATGACAATAAAGGAAGAGATTGGAGTTATATGACCACATATATGGTTATATATGGCATATATACTATATATTACCAGAGGCTCAGGAAGAGGTATGGAAACAGATTCCTCTGAGCCCCTAGGAAGTCATTAACCCTGCCAACATCTTGATTTCAGACTTCTGAACTCCAAAACTGTGAGACAATATATTTCTATTGTTTTAAGCCACCCAGCCTGTGGTACATTTTGCAGCAGCCTTAGGAAATTAACACAAATGCACAGAAACTTCTTGGTGACATAAACTTTCATAAGGTGATCTCCCATCAGGAGCTCAATTATGATAAGCATAAAATCACAATTAGCCCCTGGAATGGAGAATCCCCCAAAAGAGCTTTAGGTTCTTATACATTAGAATCTAGATAACTAGCAGAGGCTGACTGGTATAATATAACAAGAAAAAACTAAACATTTTACATTTGCTTTCAGCTTCTCTGTCTACTTTCTTTAGCCAGATGGCTAGGTGTGAATTATGATCCATTTGTGGAGGAATGGTCCCTTTTATTAGTTAGAAATTTACTAATACTCATGCAGAAATTGGCAAAATATTTTACATACTTGTATATGACAAAGTAGTAAAAGATATATATATTATTTAACATACAGATTTAATATCTTGTATATAAAATTCTTACAGAGGAAGAAGAGTGGGATTTGTAGGATTTTTCAATCCAAAACAAATATCTGAAAAAGTGCAACAATAACTTTCTCCTCTTGGCAAATGTAATTTTGTCTTTTAGTATCGTAATTGATCAGTCACCTCTTGGATCATTTTAAACAAGATTTTATCCAATATCATATGGCAAGCAATATTGGTTTAAAAAATAATTAAATGTGAAAAGATTAGTGGTCCTAATCCTAAAACAATAGTATCCCATGGATAGGATCTACTGAAGGGAAACAGCTCAAATATGTTTTAATTCACATTCCAAAATATATCGAAATTTGCAAAGTTCTTTGCTAACATAAATATATTAAAACACTATTTATGATAGCATTATTTATGTATATTTGGTTGGCTCACATTCTGGCTTGATCATTTGCAAGCTCAGAGTGCTTGGCCAAGTTTTAACTACTCTGTGCCAACGTATTTCCATCTTAAAATGGGAAAATAATAGACTTTATCTTACAGGTTGATGTGAACAGTAAATTACTTAATATATGTAAAACGTTTAACATGAGTATTGATAGATTAACGTGAAATCAATTCCCAAATTTATTAACTCCAAATATTTTAACCTACAGTGTTATTAAAAAATCACAACTATATAAAGGATATTTAATATTATTAAAATTATAAATAAAAACAACAACATGTATATCAGCACTTAAAAATAATTAAATTATCAACTATGATTTTATTTCCCAAAGATTTTAATTTATTTTTGATGCTACTAATGACAACAGATTAAAACCATCATTTTTTTTTGACATTCAAGAGATGCAGAAAATGTTGTACTTAGTTGTAAAACTAAGTCTTTTAACTTAATAACATAATCATATTATTAGAAACATAGTTACCGTGCATTACTAGTTTATATTATAAATTACGAATATCATATACTCCTTTTTTTTTTTCTTCATTTTTTTACTGGTCTACTCTTGGGGACAATCCTGTAAACTATTAATTGTTCTATTGTAGTGTCAAAGTTCTCCAGAGAAACAAAACCCATAGGCAATAGGATATATTTATCTGCTGTTCCCTTTAAAATAAATGTTAAGAACAAAGGGCCTGTATTTTTCAAGGTTCACATAATAATCCTTGTTAAAATGGATTTGTCTTTATTTTTTTTCAGGAAGTCATTGCCTTTATGGAATAATGGAAGATTATGAATAAAAGTGTGACACCTGTGTAAGGAGTACCAAGGAGTTCAATGTCACATAATTTGTTTTGTCCTTTGTTCTGAAGGGAGAGGAAAGGTGCAGAGAGATAAGACCTCGTATTAGTTGAGATAAGATAACAAATACAATCTTTGAACTTAGTGGTTTAGCACAATATCTATTTATTCTTTGCAGACTCTATGTTTTTATCAGAGATTTCTATCACCTATCAAAATATAAAAATATCAGATGGAAAATATAAGGTAATAAATCAGACAGTATAACTGGACATAGAAAAATAAAAAAAAGATTCACAAGTGTTGTGACTTTGTTAAATTAACATTTGTTAAGTAGAGCCACTGGATATCCAGTGGTGAGCTGTTGTTCAACAAAAGACTTCAAGGGACAGTGAAATAGAGAAGCTTATTTATCATTCACAGGTCCTGGAGGTGGTGCAAGGCAAGCCTGGAGGAGCCACATGGAGAAGTCAAGGCAGAGTGAAGGCAGAGAGTATGGCAGGGCACAGGTACATGCCTTTATTAGGGTTGGTGGGGGGACTGCTCTGGGTTTCCTGGTTAAGGCGATATTGGTCAATTCAGACCAAAAAGAGTTGGATTTTGGTAAGTTCCACAGGGGTCTTTTCTAAGGGGCACACAAGAGGAAGACCCTGGGAGGCAGGGGAAAGCACTCATCCCAAGGGCTAGCGGGGGAGTCCTATCAGGAGCTTACATTTACTTGTGAGTGATTTCTAGGCCATGTGTTAGCAGGAGGGGTAGTGTCTGCCCAAGGCCCCTGCAGGCTGCTTAACCACACAAATGGGTTCCTGGCTACCAAAGCAGCAGTGTTGTGGAGTAGTTTACCTAAACTTGCAAAAACAAGGCACTTAACATATAGATTTAGCAGAGGTTTCTCAAAAGGTATAGAGGAAGATAGAGGAAAGACTCAGAGATGATTTTATCATGCTGAATGCCAAGGGGGTCACTGGGAAAAAATCCGTCCATAATATAGGGTTGGCTAAAAACTGATTTAGATGTAATTGTGCCTATGCTGAAATACCATATGCATACAATTAAATGGATGTCAAAGTGTCTGTTCTCTTCAAATTATTAGGAGCTTCTATAGTTCAGAGACTATGATTTTTGCATCATAATTATCCTAGGGACTAACACAGGGTCTAATTTTTAGTGAGGAAATAATTAATAAAGAAATTGGACTTGTATAAAGAACATCACACGTTATTCAAAAGTCGTGCAAAAAAGAAAGTGGTGTCTGTATATTCAAGTAATATTCTTTAGTTGTTAAAAGTATTGTCTGTAACATAAAGGATTTGGCTTGAATATTATCTATACCATGCACTTTCAATGAAAATTTATTAAAATTCTCAAGGCATAGTTTTATCACCTAAAAAATAGGATATTATGATAAAATCTGTTCTCTCCATTATCTCAAGTACTGAATTATAAAGATAATGTATAAAGACACTTAGGGGCAAAATATAAATTCTCAGTAAATAGATACTAAGTTTTTATACTGCTCTTTCTTTCCACCTAAAATTTATGAGATCTTAATCTATTAATGTATATTTTATAAATTCTCATATGCTATAAAAAATAATTCTTATTTATCTTATTACTCTACCTATTTCAAAAACCTTAATTCATCATCACTACAGGGAATAAACAAACTATGGCGTGGTCATTCAGTGTCATACCATATGACAATTAGATGCAGAATTAAAAATATAAGCAAACAGATTTAATGAATTTTTCAAGCATTACATTCAGTGAAAAGAACTAGATATAAATGAGTATATACTGAATGATCCTACTTATATAAACTATTTTATTTAATATAAAGGTCAAAACGAATACAAAACTTTTCTATTCTATCAGAAGTCAGAATAATGGTTGCTCTTGTGAGTATTAGAGTGCATTAAGGATTCTGTTACTTTTTGTTTCTTGCCTGGATGTTATTTACTTATATTTGATCACTTTGTGAAAATTAATCGAGCTGTATACTTAAGATTTGTGTATATTGCTATATGTAGGTTATGTTTTATTTAAAAGTTGACATGAAACATGAAATTTATAAAATTGTAGTATTGTTAGAAAGTAAACACCAGAGTAAAGAAATCGGAATTCTGTAAGAGGATGGGTTAAGTACATTTCAATGGGGTGTTAATTTAAATTCTTCAGTAACAGACTGATCCAATTGTATTCTAATATACCTAAGTATCAATGAGCCCACACATTTTAGAATGACCATGTCTATATCAATACATTCACTTCTATAAGTTAATAAGAAGTGGACTAAAAATGCCAGCTGCCATATCTGTAAACAAAGGATGTTGCAGCCAACAAACCAGCAGCCACTACAGTAGAGCAACCCCCCAGGGTGCAACCTGAGGAGACTCCAGATGGAAAACAACAGGATACTAGCCCTAGATAACTGAGGTGAATTTATCAAAGGAATGATTTCAATGAGCCCAGACCTTTGCATCTTCCCATACATAGAAAAGTGCTAAATTAATTAACTTGAAATGTCTGGTTTTCTTTAATTAACAGTAATTCTTTGATGTTCTGACTACCTAGGTTATGTTACAAAACTCCTATATATGGTGGCTCCTTCCTCACCTCTTGGGAGCAGACCCTTGGAGTGACCTGAGAGTCCTGTCTCCTGGGCTTGAAGTCCTCAGAAAATCAAATGAATAAGACATAACTTTCAACTTTTAAGTTGTACTTTTTTTTCAGTTGACATTTGTCCAGAAAAATTAAAAGTCTTTTCAAACTCAGAAATCCATTAGTGAGGAAGATAATATGATTAGAATCTTCTTTATTGCTTTTGGATGAAAATGACATTTTTTTGCATTGTCCCAAATGACTTTTGTCCCATATGTTCCTGTGGACTCATGAATTTTTCTTCTCAGTTAGTTAGTTCAAAGATCCTTAATTTTATTCTTTTCCTGATGTAATCTGTTGAGATGACTCATCTTAACCAACAATTCTGTCCTGAAATATCCAATCTTGCCAAAATATGCTGAAGTCACCCATCAGCTGCTGGGATGTTGTCATAAAACCACCAAAGCATGATGCTTTTCAATGCTTTTTTCTCTGCTTCATTCACAGCCTGATTTACTCTATGCTCATAAAATGTGTAATATTCCTAATTCAATGTTCTTACTCCCAGAGCAGTTTGCAAAAGGAAGATACCTCTCTTCATTACCTGCTTCTACTACATAGTTTAAAAATAAGTGTTATTTTTAATGAGGTGGATGGACCTAGAGTCTGTCATACAGAGTGAAGTAAGTCAGAAAGGGTAAAACAAATACCGTATGCTAATGTACATATATGGAATCTAAAAAAATGGTACTGATGAACCTAGTGGCAGGGCAGGAATGAAGACACAGGCATAGAGAATGGACCTGAGGACACGGGGTAGGGGAGGAAGGGGAAGGTGGGACGAAGTGAGACAGTCGTATTGACATATATACACAACTAAATGTAAAATGGATGGCTAGTGGGAAGCAGCTGTATAGCACAGGGAATTCATCTCGATGCTTTGTGACAACCTAGAGAGGTGGGATAGAGAGGGTGGGAAGGAGGCTCAAGAGGGAGGGGATATGGGGATATATGTATACATGTAGCTGATTCATTTTGTTGTAAGCAGAAACTAACACAACATTGTGAAGCAATTATACTCCAATAAAGATATATATATATATTTTAAAAAAGTGTTTATTATGCCCACAGTGAGCTATGGAGATTTAGTAGAGCAACCCTTTTGGTATCACTTGCTCTTCATGTGATTCCTAGATTCTGAAGTCATAACATGAAATCACAAGCTGGGCTGGTGTTTCTTATTGGGAGGCCACACACTGTATCAATCATTCCAGGCTGAAAGCATTGATCATATTATGGATAAAATACTTGTGTTTATTTGTCTCTTACTTTATAATGAGTTATCTGTTGGGTACCTCTTAGGTCATACCATTTACACAATCTCTTTTTCATTTAAATGTTGATAAATTGAATTAATTATCATCTCAGTTGTCTTCTCAGAGTACCCATTTTCTTTCCTTTTCTTTTCTGTTGCCTCTTTAATTTTTTAGGCACCTTTATTATCCATTTTCATGTGTGGTAAGTTAGAAATTTATACCTTGATATAAGTCTTCTGGGTTGAAATCTTAATCACATCATTGCATAATCAAAATATCAGTAACTTGTTTAATGTATCTATGTCTCAGTAGCCTTATCTATAAATGAAAGATAAAAATTATATTAACCATTATATATGTATACATAATATATCTATATATTTAATTATAGTAGGTGTAATTGTAACTTTGCTAAGACTAGCAAATGTCCTAAGGCAATGACTGGTTTATAATAAACAGTCAGTAAATATAAGGTAGTATTATTAATTTCTTATTTGATTAGCCAATTTGGATGTCCTCCTCTGGCTAACTTACTTCCTCCCTTAAATCTGTAATAAGTATCACAATATCCTTGGTTTTATTGTGCCTTTCAAAACAGAAAAAGCTTAGACATTTATGGTGAAATAAATGAAAATCAAGCCATCCACAGGAGTTGAGTTTAAGCCTCTGTTGCTACGAGAGTGGTATTTGATATATGTTTTGAAATATATGGCTAAATTCGTTGAGTAAAGGGATAAGGAAACTTCCTTTCCAGACCCTTCATCTATTTCTTTGCCTTCTGGTCAGGAGAAGATCATAGCTTTACAGTATTTCCTGACTCTCTGCTTTTATGCTTTATTCTGGATGTTGTTCCTCCTTAGGATGCTCTAGCTTATAAGCTAAATGCTCTTTTTCAGTGTGTTGTTCCTAAAACTACTGCTCAAGTCACAGAAGAAAAGAGGAGAAAAGATAAAATGTATATATATTTTTTTTTGATAGAAAAAATATGCAACAATACCAGGGCAAAATATTTTCTCTGCTTTTATCTGAAGGTTTTTTCTATAGTTAAATAATGAGCATATAAGCCATAAAACTTTTAATTTCTGGCTGTTCGTTTGTCTACCACATGCTTGCATTTGCTTTCCTCTATGATTCAATTACCCCCACTCTAGCCAGATGGCTTATCTACATCATTACTAATATGTGACATCTTTGTGTATTATCACAATTAATTTTTTGCCCTTAGGCCTTTATTTACCTGCCTTAGCATGTCATAAACTTTATAAAAATAAAAACATAATAATCTGATTATATTAACTAACTTTATGCCAAATTAGAGTAGGTATAAAGGACATTCTTCTAATTCCTGTATATGTGTCCATATCAGTAAAATAAATAGCATGAATGGTAAGCCTGCATTGTTAAAACAAAATGTTTAGTGATTCAGTTTCCTAGAGTCCATTTTTAATATTGCTTAGTTGCCATCACTACAAATATTACATGATCCTGATTCCAAAATATGTGAAAATCATGTTCCTCATAATATCCTGATCACGATATCTATGCTGGAATAACGGAAAAGACCAGGAGACATGTTACTATAAAATAAAAGCTGCTGCCAAACTGTGTGACTAAGACATAAATGGTCAAATACATTTGAAAACCTACTGAAATAATGGTTATTTCTTAGCAAAAATAGCATTTAATTGTACTATATCTTAATATTTAATTGCACAAACTCCATTGGAAAGAGGTACATTTAACTTCACATACCTTACTTTCATTCACGATACTGTTTATCTATATTGTTGTTGTTTACTGATATGCCTCAGTTATAAGAGAAGGTCAGACAGTCCTCCTCAGGACATTTCAACCTCTGGCAACAATTTTTATTTGCTGATAATAAATGTACTTTATATTTCTGCATTGTTATTTTATGTAATAATGTCAAGGACAAACATTCTGAAGCATGTCTAATAACACTGAGATCCATTTTCTTTCCACTACAATTCAGCACCCCATTAAATTTAAAGATAATTGAACAATTCTTTAGCTTGGTAGGGAGTATTAAATTTTCTTCAAAAGCTTTTATTTTCATTTTCTAATCATCCTTATTCTTCTTAGTTTGGAGAATGTCTTTGCCCAGAATAACATGAGGTATGAGAGAAGAGTCTGGTGGAAGAAAATATCATATTACATTTTCTATGCTATCCTTATTCTTGATTCTACTGAAGCAATAAACAAGTATACTGATTCTGAATATAGATAACTAATGAATTAAATGAGAAATGTTGTAGTAATTTTGAATAGGCAATCTGTTAAAAAAAAAAAAAAGGCCCAAAATGGAGTTACTTATTCTAAACCCCATGTAACCAAACCAAGACTAAACTTAATTACAGTTTCAACTCCCCCAGAAATGGAATCTTAAACCAGTCAGCCAAGAATTACCTGATCAGCACTATTACAAAATCTGCCTGGTAGACTTCTGACATTCCCTGAAGGAAAGTAACCTTGCAATAACCAAACCACTTTTTGGCCTAGTATAACCTCCTTGTTCCTGTTGCCTTCTGGCTATAAAAGTCTTTCATTTTGTACAGCTCCTCAGAGCTCCCTTCTCTCTGCTAGACTGTATGCTGCCTGATTCATGAGTCATTGAATAAAGCCAATAAGATCTTTAAAATTTACTTAGTTTAATTCTGGTTTTAACAAACCTATATGTTATATTCTTGTTAAAATATCTCCTTATGGTGTAAACCATTTTTAAGAAGTCACTTAGAGAATGTACAAGAATAAATCCCTAAGAGCTACCCACCTGTAAATAAGCCAAAATTATTCACTCCTGTGCTTCTTTGTAACAGGTCAGTAGACTAATATTTCCAATGATAAAACCTGTGCATTTGCTTGTCCATCATTGCATCCACATAGTAGTCTCTCAAAGGTATTTTTTGAACAAATAATTTCATACTCATGTATGGAATTCTTTTGGGGAATGTTTCACTTTCTCATATGTATTTTATTCTTTTTTGAACTTTTAAAAAATAGAGTGGAATATAACCATTTTCTCTCATCTTTATTGAAAATACTTTCTTCCTTCCTAATATGATCTTATAACTTTCTTTACAGGATTTATTTTGCCATACAATTTTTTAAACCGTTTTTAATGCCTTCACACATTTTAGAGTCTTATCTTATGGATTAATATTTCATTCCATAGAAACTATTTCCCCACACCCAGCTTATAAAACTTAACAATTTTTGTACATTTTCAAGTATTATTGTTTTATGTAGAATCTGAGGTCAGACACTGAGGTGTCAGATTTCCTGAGTTTGAATACCAGCTCCACTACTTATTGGTCATGTAGTCTCATTCAAGTTATTTAACCTCTCTAATCCTCAGTTTTCTTATCTCTAAAAGGAAGGTAATAAAAATTTCACAAGTGGTTATGAAGAATACACCAGTAAATATATAGAGGGAGCTTTGAAGAATTACTTGTTCGTAGTAATCACCCAATAAATGTCAAATATTCCTTTCATATGCATATTTTAATCTTTATTTGAACATGTTGTTCAGTTTAAGAAGAGCTCTAGAGTTATGTGTTTATTTTAATAGACTTTCAAGTCCTCTAACATGTTTGTTGGAATTGTCCATCCTACTTCCAAAGATTTAAAAGTTCTCTTTTTTCAAATCTAAAATCCCATATATAGATGTGTCTGTTTCTGCTTCTTGATGTTATTCCATTGTTCCATTTATTGATATGCCAGTTATGCAGTTTTAATTACTTTAAGCATAATAAATCTTGGCACCTAGATGTGTAAGTCATACGTCATTCCCAAGTATTCTTTCTCTTTCTCTCTCCCTCTCTTTTTCCCTTACCAAAATGAGTTTCCTAAGAGTTTTCTTCAAGATAAAATTTAGAAATAATTTTAAAAACACTGGAATTTCAACAGAAAGTTATGTGGTTTATAAACCAATTTAGAGAGAATTGTCAACTTTACAATATTGACTCATTCAGAGCACAAATATTCCCTGTATTTTATTGATCCATGTCTTCTTTCATATATTCTGGTAAAAATGTCATTGCTTTCTTAGTATGTATTCTGGTACATTCAAAAAATAAATTTATATTTTAGTTACTACTTTAATAGGATACATTAAGACAGTAAGTTAATTTCAATAAACTAATCTTAAAATAAAAGGAAACTTAATGTCTACATTGACCATCACCTAAAATTCATGCCACCTTCATAGATATAAACACTATCCTCATTGCAGTATGCACACACACACACACACACATACACACACCTACATCTGTGTATTTTTCAAGTGTGTGTGGTTCTATAATGCAAATATTGTTCTATAACTTATTTTTCACTTAACTAATTATCTAACTCATTTATTAGCCTTTGCATACTATGTATGAGCTGCTCTTTTTAAAGTAATTATTAAGAGAATTCAACTTGTTCTGGGTAAATATGCCTAAATGTTCTCCTGGCAACTAGCCCTCCTCAAATCACAGTTAATGTGTTTTACATCTAGTTATCTGTCCCTGGATCTATACTCAGGCATATGATGAGGCAGTCAGAATGTCATACAACTTTGTCTCAAATGTTCAGGATCTTTCATGTGCAATGAGACCAATACTGAGATCACAGAAAGAAGTATTTGTTCTACTAGTGAAAGAGATCTAATTGAAGAATAACAGAAATGATTAAATTTGAGATCTTTATATCTTAGTATACTGTTTCTTATCTGTATTTTCTTACACTTAATTCTTGTCTGTTAGTCTCATAATCACACATATATGATAAATGGAAATCACTTATAGAGTCTATGTCTAAAATAAATGCAAAACTCCCCTGAAATTTTCAAGATCTACTGAGGTAATGCAGTGTATGGAAGCTTAAAGATATTGTCAAACTTAAAACACAACCTAGGTTGTTAACTCCTAGTCTAGCATAATGAAAATAAAAATTAATTTCATAGATTAAAAATCAGTTCTTAAAACACTATTATAATTGTGGCTATTGATATTATTAATTATAATTCAGGTGCTGTCCTGTGTAAATAATTTTACTAGAATGCAAGTCAAGTATTGAAAGGCCATAAGAAAGAATACATGCACTACCAAAAATGAAAATGTTTTATGTTGTTTCTGGTATGTTCTTAGTCAAGGCAAGTTTATCTATCTATCTATCTATCTATGTGTGTGTGTAAGTAAAGTGAAAATACAAAAACAATATCCAATCAAAACTTGTACTGGACAAATTTAAATAGGCAAGAAAACTTTATTCAAGGCTATTGCTTTGAATCGAAGGACTGGAAGGTTCTTATGACCTGAGGTAGGGGGATAATAGGCCATCTTTGTTTCATATTTGGCTTTGCCCAAAGAAGAAGTAAGCTTTCTCATATCTTTATGACAAAAGGTAGTTTTACAACTGGAGCAAGGCATCTTCCAAAGTTAGGCTTCTGCCCTCCCGCAAAAACTGAGAGATAAAGGCACTATCTTCCTTGGTGATAACATGTCGAAAGGATGGCTCCCAGGTCCTTGAGAAATGCATTCTTGGCTTCTAAACTGTCAAGAACCTTTCTAAAAAGGTTCTCAGACAAAGAACTTAGAACAATTTGTTCTACTCTGAACAAACTGTCTTCTAGCCATGTTTCTAAAAGTACCACAATTTTATAGACCTTTGCAGGAGAACATGACTCTCTTCTCTATAGGAAAAGATCTTACAAATGTATCAGCAAGTACAGTAGGTAAATTTTTAATACTATTAATAGCTCAGACTGATCCTGTTTTCAAATTTAATTCTGTCACTTGCCAATATGCAAGCTTAGGAAAATTACAGCATGTATCTAGAACTTAGTTTCTTCTGCAGTAAAAATGCTTAATTTTTAATATTTTGGCCAATGTTAAATAAAATTTGAGTAGCGGTTAGTATATTGCCTAGCTTATATACATATTCTGAAGGTAGTGTTTGATCTTTTAAAAAATATTTGAGCTGATAGGAGTGAATTATCTATAGTGCCTGTGGAAAAAGTAAAACTATTCCAGATACTTTGAATTCTGTCTACTTCCTGTATCATCAGAAAGAAAAGTGATTTTTCTATATGCATCTGGTGAAAAAATTGCACCTTTAATTTTTCACAAGTAAAGGTCACAATAGTGTGCTTTTAAATGTGGAACTTACCACAGATATGTTGGCTCCCTCAAAAAGCTATATACCAACAGCTATTTTCTCAGAACTTAAAAGTCCATATATACAATAAAATATATTGTTCTCACAGTCTCTGGTCTATGTCCTGGTGCCCATATGGATAACAAGAAAAAAGAGTTCCTGCTCATAATAAGCTCATAATCTATTGCAGAGATTCATAATCATAGGAGTGAGCATATTAGAATGACCTGAAAAGTGTTTCTACATCACAATGATCAAGTCATAATCTTACAAGAAAATATATGGAATCAAGATATTTGTATTTTTTTAACAGATTCTTAGACTTTATTTATTGAAGCCAGAGCTAAGAATTACTTATGTAGTAAATGAGTTCAGAGATTACAGTGAAAAAAGTCTGTTGCATTTTACACTAAAAAAAAATCCATTACTCGTTATATCAGGACTAAAGTACATATTACAAAACAAAGATTTCTTTTAATAAAATGTACCTTGCAAGATAAAGAAACCAATTAATACATATTTAACATTTAATGTGTTCCAAATTTATTCAATATTATAAGGAATGATACTTCAGAATATTCTATTTCAAATTTATACATGCTATATATTTGAAAATTGAGACCCAAAGTAAGTCTGCTCTGATATCGCTATTTAATACGATGCCAAAAGAACAGACAATGATTCCTTGGCTCATCTGAGACTTATCTTTATTATTTATCTTTGAGTTGGCTATCTCTGGTCCATTTAAGAACTCCTTCTCTTCACATCTTTTCATTTAAATTTTTATCAAAATGCTTCGATTTACCCTTAGTTCTAAGGCATTCTAGGACATTTAGTACATCCTATCTACTGATATCAAGACCTGAAATTGTAATTCACAGAATGACTGACGTAGCATAAACAGGAAAAATGTATATGAGCACCTATTGATCATTTTAAATTGGTATGTCCATAGTAAGCCGTCACTGTCGTCATAAATTTACAGCAGCTTCAAAATTAATCACTCATTCTGCTTGTACTCCAGATATTCCAGGGAAATTAATATCCTAACTAATTTTATTTGATTTAGTAAAAATGTAATTAAATATCACTTGATCCCTATTCCCCAAACACCTGATTACTGATCATTTCAGAGCTGAGACTTACAGTAGTAGGCAATGTATTTTATATAGTGTTAATCTAATTAAATTCTGTCCAGTCTATGAATATATTTAAATGATATTATTTTTGAAATTCTACTTGTGATTTTATTGAAGTTGTAGAGAAGTCAGAGAACATTGTACTCTAAGTTCTTTGTGTCTCTCTTTGAATAATAATACTGTATAACCAAATAAAATCAGTGAAGTGTATGCAATCATATTATCTAATATGTGATGTGAAGCTTTAACACACGCTTCCTGGGAGCTAAAGAAAAATGTGTCCTCATCACAGGAGAATAAACACAGGCAATTATGCATAATTATGGAGATTAAGTTCCAATTAAGTCTCAATTTCAATAATATCTCTATCCACAAATCTTTTCAAGTTTTTAGTGACATGAAAGAAGATCAAAGTAACTCAAGGTACTAATCTCTATTATGGTTAAAGATAAAATAAGTTTGATTAGGGAATTCTAGCAGTACAACAAGTTCAAGAGCATTTCTCCATTTACCGTAGTATTTGGACAGTTATCTCTAGTAGCATTTCAGAGCCAAGACAGAGCTTTTATATTCCCAAACTACATTTACCACTTGGAAATATGCAAAAGAAACAGTTATCAGTCTGATTTTACCTATAAAATGGTGTTTAAAATGTCAATTACAATGTTGCTTAACAGGCTTTAGAATAATTTCTAGTGAAACTTCATATTATCCTTCCTGAACACCAGTAAAAAGACTTGGTATTTAATATTGTTAATAAAAAGAACACAATAGCACAAAACAACATGACAATATGTAAGGTACGTCATTCAACTAAGATGAAAAGAAAAATAATTTAGTTCCTTTTTTGCTTAAAAACAAAACCAGAATGCTAAATAATATGACTGCTGTTTTCATGGTAAATCTGTTGTTGGCAATATTGAAATTATACAATGATTTACACATTCTAAACTATTTTATAAGTATTGGATATATATTCTACTGTACACTATTTATGTAAACACCATTTTGGTCATTATATATATTATTTTAAAATAAATCAACCTTAGAATATTTAACTGTGGCATGTCATGCACTGTGCTAAATTGCTCTGTATATTTGATAACCGCTAGTGCTATCACTTTATACAGGTGAGAAAACTGTGGCTCATGGAGTTTAAATAACTTGATGTTATGAAACAACTAGTGAGTGGTATAACTAGTTTTTGAAGCCATATAATGACCTCATATGCTTAACAAATCACCTTTAGAGTAAGCAACCATATTGATTTAAATGTAAATATCTGTATAACTTGCTATTATTGTATTCTTTAAGCAGAGAGCAGAATAGAAAAGAGTAAACTGTGTCTTCCATAGACAGGCTTAATACTCCATATTTAGGACTTGTCTAAGGAGAGAGCAGATTGATTACAATGAATTGTCCACAAGGCATTCTATGATCAGACCCAAGAGAATTTTCTTCAGTCTTGCATCCTTACAGCAAAAGATTTTTCTCAGTCTGTTTCTTGCACCCTTTCCACTCCACCTTCTTATTACTTCCTCACATTGTTTACTCCCCTATACACATCACATTTGCATACACAGATCCACATAACATGCCACTAACAAAAAACAGAGCTGGGAACACAGGAAAAAAGACAAAAGAAAATTAAAATATTTAAATAAGAAATTTAGAAGGAATCACAATTCTATTTTCACCTACTCTGTTTAAGAGAAGTATCTTGTTCCATAGTCTGACATTCATTTAATTTAAAAATGTAAGGTGCATTTTTCCAGTTATTTGTTTGTTTTGGTTTTTTGTTTGTTTTTCTAACATATTTATTGGAGTATAAGTGCTTTACAATGTTGTGTTAGTTTCTGCTGCATTACAAAGTGAATCAGCTATACATATACATATATCCCCATATCCCCTCCCTCTTGTGTCTCCCTCTCACCCTCCCTATCCCACCCTTCTAAGTGGTCACAATGCACCGAGCTGATTTCCCTGTGCTATGTGGCCGCTTCCCACTAGTTGTCTATTTTACATTTGGTAGTGTATATAAGTCCATGCCACTTTCTCACTTTGTCCCAGCTTACCCTTCCCCCTCCCTATGTCCTCAAGTCCATTCTCTACATCTGTGTCTTTATTCCTGTCCTGCCCCTTTAGCATCTTTTTTAGATTCCATATATATGTGTTAGCATATGGTGTTTGTTTTTTCTGACTTACTTCACTCTGTATGACAGACTCTAGGTCCATTCACTTCATTACAAATAACTCAGTTTTGTTTCTTTTATGGCAGAGTAATATTCCATTGAATATATGTGCTGCATCTTCTTTATCCATTCATCTGTAAATGGACCCTTAGATTATTAAAATGATTATGCTTTCTCCTTAATAGGAACACACTGGAAAATTGCAAAGGAGGAGGACATCATATCTTCTGTCTTACTGATGAAGTTTTAAACTGTGAAAACATGTAGGTGTATACCACTGTGTATAGCACCAGAAAGACTCTTAAAATGAAATGTATACAGAGTAAAAAAAAAAAAAAAAATGAACAAACGTTATAATGTGGAACCTGACAAACACTTCCCAAACAACATAAAGCCAATTATTATCCAATGGTAGACCTGGCCTATGTATTTTCAAATAATTTTCAGGAATAAATACATTAAGTCTAGGACATAGTGGAATATCAAATAGGATTAATTATCTAGTGGCAACTGAAATTAACAGATATGTAAAAAAGATAGAGTCCATGATTGATAACTCTCATTTGTTTCAGTGAATTTTCTAATAAACTAATGAAAATAAAGGAGGGGGATGTTATGAACAAAATGCTTATGTCCTCCCAAAATTCATATGTTGAAGCCCAAACCCCCAATGTGATAGTATTTAGAGATGGGACATTTAGGAGATAATTAGGGTTAAATTAGATCATAAAGGTGGGGTCCTCATGGTGGGATTACTGGCCCTATAAAAGGAGGAAGAGAGGGAGAACTCTCTCCAGGAGAACACAGAGGAAAGGCCATGTGAGTGAAAAGGCAAGAAGGCCATCTGCAACACAAGCAGAGAGATCTGACCAGACACCAACCCTGCTCACACGTTGATCTTGGACTTCCAAAACTGTGAGATCTTCCAGAAGTGTGAGAAATAAATTTCTATTGTTTAGGCCAACCGGTCTGTGGTGTTTTGTTAGGGAAACTAACAGAGGGTGGTAAAGGAAATTTCAAGATTTTTAATATTTGAAAGTGCATTTATTTTGCTCTCACACTGAATCAATAATAAGCCTGAGTATAACATTTTATGTGGGAAAAGTTTTTCCTCCATAATTTTGTGAGGAATATTCCAATGTCTTATAGCTTCCAATGTCCCTAGTTCTGGTTTTTTATTCTTTATGTAAAAATATTTGTTGTAATGTTTTTCTTACCAGAAGCTTGCAGAATTTTGTCTTTTACCTCACTATTCTGATACCCAATGATGTGCTTTCTTGTGAACCTATTTTAGACAACTGTATTATGACTCAGTATGTAATAATTTCTTTTATTCTGGAAATATTGTCCATATTTTGTTCAAACTTTACTTAATTAACAATTGGATGACTTAGTTTCCTTCTGTGTGCTCCATTATCTCACTATGAGATAACTCTTTTTAAGGTATTGGACCTCCTGAACTGTTTCTGTAACTTTAAAACTAACAGATGCTACCCAAAATTTTGATTTGATTGTAATAAAGTAACATTTTTCAGCCTGTTTCACAAAATGTGAGGCCTCCAAGTTATTGGTAGAAATTACACAAAACAAATGGTTAAGAGTTAATATTAACTTGAGAAATGTATGGATGAACAAAATAATCACATTTATTAACTGTTGATATTATCAGAATATTTAATATACCATGTATTTTGTAGTTATTCAAAAAGGAAACATGCTGTAAAATATATACCAATGAAAAATATAGTTTGTCCTAGAGGGCATCTCACAAAACTAGTTCTTAATAGTAAACTGTAAAATGAGCTCTGGTGAGATCACCTTGATTTCTTATATGCCTTTAGAAAGCTTTCAGTGTAAAAAGTCTTCAATTTAAAATTAGCTATAAATGGTGTGATGTCTCAGTTGTGTGACTATTGGTTTTTTCTGCATTAATAGAAAAAAACTGTCCTATTGGCAGTTATTTTATGTTAATACAGGAAATGAAGCTCTTGAAAAAAATTTAAAACTTAGCTATAAATACACAAAAACATTCTATTTTGAAATAAGAATAACAACTTAGTTATCCAACCCAAGGAAAGAGCATATTATTTTGCTTTGGCAAAAGAAAATGTAAAGCAAAAAGAAAAACAATCTTGACTAAAATAGTACATGGAGAGACTGGCTAACAATTCAATCATTTAATAAACATTTGTGGAAAACCAATGGACTGTGTCATTAGACTCTAGAGAGTGAAGACAATTCACCACCTGAAGTAGTTCTAGTCTGATATCAGTCAAATCCCAGTGACCTAACTGATATGTGGCATCAGAGTGGCACACACATTGTTCTAAGCTCACAGAGGCAGACACCAAAGTTTAAACTGAGTGAGTGACTAAGGTTAATATAGGCTTTTGGGGGAGGTGATATCTAAAGTTTGAAATGTGATTTGGTCTTGGTAAGAGAAAGAAGCAGGCGTTGGGAATGAGGTGCTTAGCACTTTCACTCAGAATGAGAACTCTTTATGATATTAACTCTGGTCTGGAGAATTAGCTAAGATTTACTGACCTTTTTTGTAGTCTGCTCCTGTAATAAATAATAACCCCATCATCAAGGAGAAGTGTTTTGGTGTGTTTGTTTGTTTTCTTCTGCTTTGCTTTGCCTTCCCCCCGACCCGCCCGATGAGCAGCACTTAACATCCTGAAATAGAACTGAGTTAAATGCAGGTGTTCAAGTTAAATTTCTAGTTTAAAGGCAAACTCATGGCAATTGATTGTACTATTAAGGCTATTTAGAGCAAGTTTGGCTAATTACTTTGATTTTGTATTTGTGGTAATATATTCATTAACAGAGGCTAAAGAGTAGCAGCTTTAGGTTTAAATACCTGAAAAACTAATAATAATAATTAGCACGTTTTGGCTGTAAAAACAGAGAATTCACCAGAAGTCCAAAGTAAGGGTCTTATTAACTATTTCTGGAGAAATATGTTGTACAAATGGTGACAATTTACAACATTTCCTATATTGTTCACTTACAGAAGCCTAAGGTTATATCTTTTTAAATACAGGATTTTCAACAAAGAGTATAATTCTGTTGAAATGTCTATGAATCTATCACTTCAAAGGTATACCAGATAAAACATCGCTGCCTGGTCATTTTATATCTCAGCAGATAAGCTTGCCAAATATGTAGCAAATTATGAAATTTCCACTTTGATTCCGTTTTCCTGTTCTTTCACTAAAGATCAAGGAATATTGGTTTAGAAACAAAGATCAACCACATCAGAAACATTTATTCAATATTTTTATGTGTAAATCTTTCCCATCCATGATTTGCTATTGTTGTTTAAAAATCTTCCATGATAATTACTGTCATTGGCTACAGGGACAAAATTTATTTGTAATAATATATGAAACATAATAGTTTTATACAAATTAAGAGAAATGATTTTTACAATGTGTTTATAATATTTCTCCAAGTATTTGGAAGCATGCTATTGATTTATTGAATTCATTAGGGTAATGAAATAACCATTGAAGAATACATTTTCCTTATATTTTCTGCAGTTATAGAGGTATATAGATTAGTTTTATGACTTGAAAAATGTTTCATAATGCAGCATCAAGAAAATAGACTTAGTTAAGACATTTTAATACATCTCTGCTATATCCATTGCTTTTTAAACCCAGTGACATTTTATTGAGTAAGTGAATTATGTTTATAAAGTAAAAAGACCGAATTAAATCTTTACTGGATTAAGATTACTTATGCAGGAAATTACATTTCTCAGGGCATGAGGCATAGCAGGGAGAAAGGTTTTGTTTGTTGTAGAATTTCATTACTAGTATCAGGACATCTAATGTTGAAAAATATATTCATTAAATTCAAATTCATTTCACATTCTTTATTCATTCTTAAATATTCCTAAGTCATGTGTCTTAGACTAGAGAAGATCTGGTAAATGTTCCATATAATCCCTGAGTCTTTTGCTTTTTCATATTACTATTTTCTCCTCATCTTGTGTTTATTTAAAGCCAGAAGGGCAGAGCAGCATGGTCTCCCAGGACTGTAGTTACTGCTTCTTATTCTGACAAATCAATATAAAATATGAGCCTGAAACCTGATATCATCAACCACATTTTCTCTGTTTTGCAGCAGGAAATAAAGTCATTTCAGAATCCAGGACACAAAATGTGTAAGTGTTTATTGTAACATAATTTTACCAGGGAAAATACTGACCTATTATTTTCTCATAATACTGTGGCTTAAAATACTTGATTCAATATTTTTATAAAAATATGCTGTAAAGTATAAATCAACATGAACATACCCCTTTTTCTGTACATACTTGTTGACAATATCTATTATTTGGATATAAGGTCAGTCTGGTGCAAAGAGTAAAAGAGGTAAAAATATATTTTTAATAGTTTACCTTTAATGGTTTTATTGTATTTTTCTGCACATGCTTTCTGTTCTTTAACATCCAGTTCTGTTGTAGTTTCTGGTCTATTTGGCATTTACTAAAACTTAACTAAGAAATCACTTGTATGAAATTTTAATAAAATGATCTCACTTTTGATACAACTTCAACAAAATGAGGGAGATATTTGACATTGAGTCATTTCCCATTATCCACAATATCACACAATGAAGTCATTACTTACAGTGTATGTCCTTATTTGTAAAACTCAATGCATGCTTGTTAAAGTTTGAGAATTCTAATATTTTGGATGGTAGGTATTATTGTGATGGCATATTTTTTAAGTCAAAAAATCAGCTCCCTAAATTTGTGCTTCTTTGACATTCTGAAAGGAACCTGGGTGAATAACATCTTGCTACTCAAATATCAGACTGGAATCCAGAATCTTTCCCTGAAACAGTGAACTGGCCTTTTTCACATTGTGTGAAGCCTTTGGAGTAACCTCCTTGAGAACTCTATGACTAGCACTACACCAAGTCAGAATTGAGTATCATTACAACAATAAAAGAGTCAAAACAGAAGGGAAAATACATTTTTAAAATGCTAAATACTTTTTCCCAGCCCATATTTCTCTACATGGACTGTAACAGCATAAATCTAGATTTCAAGGTTTTAGAGAAGGTTTGCTTTGTGATAGGGTTATTATCACGTCGTATATAGATGAATGTATAATTTTAAACATAATATCCTGCAACAAGCCCCATTTTCTTTTTCTAAAACAGCTTTAAGAAATTTTAAGAAAGAAAATTTTTACATTTGGGCTGAATGTCATGATATTTTAATGTTAAAAGAATTTCAATGTCAGTAACTTTGAATTACTGATCACATTATTTATTTTTATTTAGATTCTGATAACATACAAAATCTATAATTTTCCCCATGTATTCTGAGAAATTAATTCAGTTCATTAATTAGTTTGCATTCATGATTTCTACTTGTATTACATGCAGAAAAGTTTTTTTCCCTTTAATTGATAGGAAAAAGTAGTGTCAAACATACACAGAGGAAACAAATCAACTTGAGATGATGCTACATACTTTATCAGGTAGTACAATTCCAGATGTTTGAAGCATTGTTTGTCATTTCTATAGAGTGAATAAAGATGATATTCAATGAAGAGAAAAAAGGTTCAGTGAAGAGGAAAGAGAAACTTGAAATCCTACAATAGGTCCCAAATAAAGCACATAATTACTTCTTAGAAATTGAACCAAAGTTTATCATTCAAATAGCGCTCAACAGTTTAACTGTATTCAGAAGGATGTTTATGTTGTGTGTCAAACTTGAATACACTGGAATCATTCCTTAGGCAAGCCAGATTTTAGCTCAGTAGTCATTGGAGTAGATCCAGGTAGCTGGCACAAGGCCCCAAATAAATAAGCTTTGAAGAGTAGTACACTACGACAGCAATGTTAAATTAAACTTGACATTCTTAACAAAAAGATTCATTATTTGTATACTTTTGAGAAATCTGATTTGTTCCCATAGTTCTCTCTCTTGGTATTCTAAGCAGCTGGTGTAAAATAAAATCTGTTTCTGCCACCTAAGTTTATTACTCATAATTAATACTTATAAAATACAAATATTTACAAATCATAATTTACTAGTAAAATTAGTTAGGTCATTGGTAACATAATTTGAAATCACATTATTATTCATCTATCAGCTATTTGAAAAATCCATTAACTTGTTTTGCATTGTATGGTGTTTCCCTAGACCATATGCATCTTTCTGTAGTAATGATGTCAAAACAGCTAAAATATTTATCTAACTTGATCTCCAAAGGCTATACTTGCACTTAAGCCTCTCTAAATTACTTTGGAATAATGTTTGAGGACCTCTGGGAGGGTATTTTTCATGGATTCACATAGTTTTTCTTTTTGTTGCTATGTGGTAAATGCCAGTTTCCTCATCTAGTATAGCAGGGTGACAATGACCATAGAGATTACCAACTAACAGGCAGGTATGTGGATAATGATTCAGTTCCACAACATCTGCCTGAACCATAGAGACAAAGACCTCCTTCAAGAGAAGATGTTTTCTTTCTCTGTTTAACTTATCTCACTAAGTATGATACCCACCTAGGTCCAACCATGTTGCTGCAAATGACAAAATTTCATTCTTTTTTAATGGCTGAGTAATGTCCCATAGTGTGTATATACTACATCTTCTTTACCCTTTCATCCATATATGGACACTTAGGTCATTTCCATATCTGGACTATTGTAAATAACACTGCTATGTACATTGGGTAAATATATCTTTTTTGAATTAGTGTTTATGTTTTCTTTGGATTGTACCCAGGAGTGGAGCTGCCGGATCATTGGTGAAAATAATTTAAAAAATGAGATATTTTCTCCCTTGATTACTAAACAAGGTACATTGTTGCTCATTTGTCTTGTTTCTTAATTGAATGTGTTGTTATAGTAATAAAGGAAAGGAAATGCCTTTTTTCCATACCAGTGGAGTTGTCTATTATTTCATGACTAATCCTTATAAGTACACACCATATATACCTGTATCTGAAATGTGTATGTGATTGTGTGTCTTTATCTTAAGCTAATCTATATATATTTATATATGTTTGTATTTATATATAAATTATGTATATTTTGGTATATATTATTTTATACATATCACTTTGATTATTTTATAGAAAGACATAACATGATTCAACATTATCATTTAGTACCTAGGAATATTTAATTTTCCCTATATGTGTGTATATATATATATATATATATATATATATATATATATGAGAGAAAAAAATCTCAAAAGGGACTTAAAAATATGTAAATATTATAATAGTCTTGATTGTTATTCAAGAAAATATTTTTTCATATTGCTCTTTTATGAGCCAATGTATTTCAAAGATTTAGGCTGAAATATGATGTACATTAATTCAGTTGTCTAAGTATTCAGTCTTGATAATATTGAAACTGAAGGATGAAGACAGTTAAGAATATAAATGAGAGATCTATCAAAAGTCTCTCATAACAGCATTTTATAGTAGAAAATAACTGAGTTAAGTTGCTTCTATTTTGAGATCCACAGCAATATTTGAAAGAGACAGTTTTACTTATCTAATTTATGTATACCAGCAAGTGTTATTACTATGACTGATGTACCAAGTTCATTACACTTTCATCTGATCAGACTTACATTTTCATCATACTAACACAAAGAATTTGGTGTTTGGAAAATATACAGAAATTTTACAATGGAGGTATCCAGAGAAGGAGACACGCTGATTTTGTGTATTAACCCCCACATGATTGCATGGGCAACCCCAAGTCAGCTGTATAAATCCTCAGAAACTGAACTGGGATTTAAATCACTGCCTAAGTCTCAAATCACTGAGTGGGTCATGCAAACGACAGACCCAAAGCAGTAGAGCAGTAGAGCTTTGAACTTGAAAGTATTTTATATCACAGTCCACAGTCCAAAGAATAGGTTCAGTGGTCTGAACCTATTTGGTTGATTGCCTGCTAAAATAAAATAAATAAATAAAAATAGAAAACTCCACGTTCAAAGAAATATAACAGGATATAGAGTCTACATAAAATCCAAACACAATAAGCAAAGAACCAGTAGCATTTAACTAATTTCTATGGATAAAACAATAATGGCACCTTGCCCAAATCTGACCCAGATATTGGCATTACCAAACAGACTTTAAAGCCACCATTGTAACTGTTCCCTGAGGTAAGGGACAGCATTTAGAATGAATGGAAAGGTAAAGTTCTGAGAGAACATTTTTAATATAAGAAAAATAATTCTAATGAAAATTATAATACTTAAAATATGGAATAAGATTACTCACTGTATTCAATAGCAAAACAGAAATGACAAAAGAATTAGTGAACTTGAAGAAATGAACTTGAAGACAGATTAATGAAAATTATTTATTCATAAAGAAGGAAAATGTTAAAAAATAAAATAACAGGAATCTGTGGGACAATATAAAAATATTTAACATATAAGCTATTGAAGGCCCAGAGGAATAGAAGAAAAATAATAGGAAATTTAAAGATATAACTAATAAAACCATCCAAATTTTAATGAACAATAAAAATTTACATAGCTAAGAAGCTCAGCAAACTTCAAATAGAATAAAATCAAAGACCATACTTAGATATATTTCATTAAAACTGCTAAAAAACAAAGATATGAAAAAAATCTTAAAGACAGCCAGAAGAAAACAAAATATTGTGTATGAGGAACAGGGATTAAATGTTTGTAGATTAATCATCAGAAACCATGAATGTCAGAAGACAGAGAGGCACTATGAATATGATGCAAAAGAAACATATAACAAATAGATCCCAAGGCCGAACAGTAAATCTACTACAACAAATAATAAAATATGATGCTTAATTGTAAATATCAATGCAAAAATATTGAATGCAATATTAGCAAAGAAAATCTAATATGACAGCAAAATATTTTCTAAAAATGCACATGTGATTCAATATTAAGAAACCATTTTAAATATCCACAATATTAATAGATTTAAGGATAAATCACTTAATCTCTTCAAAGATATAGAAAACTTATTTGATAAAATAAGGTGCATATTCTGGTTTAAAATATATATATATTCTGTAATCAGTGTAGGTAAATAATCTCCAAGTATGTAAAATCATATATAATATAGTATAGTAAATATAATTTATATTGTCAGTAATAAAACATACCCATGATTTCTCATATACTTTAAATATTATTGGATATTTAAACTAATGCAATTAAGAGGAGAAAGCAAGTAAATGCATAAACTTTGAAAAGCATAACACAATTAAAACAATCCATTTCCAATTTGTATGCATGTGTATCCAGAAAAATTCCAAGAAGTAATGGCAAAATTATTACAATAACTAGTTAATTTAGTAAAATAACAGGCTATAGAGAAAAACATGTGGATACCAAGGGGGAAAGAGGCAGTGGGATGAATTGGGAGATTGGGATTGACATATATACACTATTGATACTATGTATAAAACAAATAACTAATGAGAACATACTGCATAGCACAGGGAACTCTACTCAATGTTCTGTGGTGACATAAATAGGAAGGAAATCCAAAAAAGAGAGGATATGTGTATACCTATAGCTGATTCCCTTTGCCATAAAGTGGAAACAAACACAACATTGTAAAGCAACTATACTCCAATAAAAATTAAAAGAAAAAAAGTAACAGGCCATAGATTTAACATACAGAAATCAATAACCATCATGTATACAAATTCAAAAGCAAAGAACCAAAAATTTAGATGTAATAGAAGAGAAACCTCAATATACTAGAGCAAATGAGAAAACAATATACTGAGCTGTTAACCTTACAGGAAGTCTCCAAAATATATATGGAAAAACTATAAAATACTAAAAAAAGACATTGGACTAGACTGAATAAGAGACAAACCATGACCTTGCATCAAAACGCAATATCTTGAGATAGCCTCATTCACCAGAGGGCAGACAGCAGAAGCAAGAAGAACTATAATCCTGCAGCCTGTGGGAAGAAAACCACATTCACAGAAAGATAGACAAGATTAAAAGGCAGAGGGCTATGTACCAGATGAAGGAACAACTAAAACCCCCAGAAAAACAACTAAATGAAGTGGAGATAGGCAACCTTCCAGAAAAACAATTCAGAATAATGATAGTGGAGATGATCCAGGACATCGGAAAAAGAATGGAGGCAAAAATCGAGAAGATGTGACAAATGTTTAACAAAGACCTAGAAGAATTAAGGAACAAACACCTAGAAGAATTAAAGAACAAACAAACAGAGATAAGCAATAAAAAACCTGAAATGAAAACTACACTAGAAGGAATCAATAGCAGAATAACTGAGGCAGAAGAACGGATAAGTGACCTGGAAGACAGAATGGTGGAATTTACTGCCATGGAACAGAATAAAGGTAAAAGAATGAAAATAAATGAAGACAGCCTAAGAGACCTCTGAGATAACATTAAAAGCAACAACGTTTGCATCATAGGTGTCCCAGAAGGAGAAGAGAGAGAGAAAGGACCTGAGAAAATATTTGAAGGGTTTATAATCGAAAATTTCCCTAACATGGGAAAGGAAATAGCCACCCAGGCCCAGGAAGCACAGAGAGTCCTAGGAAGGATAAGCTCAAGGAGAAACATGCCTAGACACATAGCAATCAAACTGACAAAAATTAAAGACAAAGAAAATTTATTCAAAGTAACAAGGGAAAAATGACAAATAATGTACAAGGGAACTCCCATAAGGTTAATAGCTGATTTCTCAGCAGAAACTCTACAAGCTAGAGGGGAGTGGCATGATATATTTAAAGTGATGAAAGGGAAGAACCTACAACCAAGATTACTCTACCTGGCAAGGATCTCACTCAGATTCGAAAGAGAAATCAAAAGCTTTACAGACAAGCCAAAGGTAAGAGAATCCAACATCACCAAACCAGCTATACAACAAATGCTAAAGGAACTTCTCTAAGTGGGAAACACAAGAGAAGAAAAGGACCTACAAAAACAAGCCCATAACATTTAAGAAAATGGTAATAGGGACATACATATCGATAATTACCTTAAACGTGAATGGATTAAATGCTCCAACCAAAGGACACAGGCTCACTGAATGGATACAAAAACAAGACCCATATATATGCTGTCTACAAGAGACCCACTTCAGACCTAGGGACACATACAGACTGAAAGTGAGGGGATGGAAAAAGATATTCCATGCAAATGTAAATTTAAAGAAAGCTGGAGTAGCAATACTCATATCAGATAAAGTAGACTTAAAAAAAAAGAATGGCACAAGACACAAGGAAGGACACTACACAATGATCAAGGGATCAATCCAAGAAGAAGATATAACAATTATAAATATATATGCACCCAACATAGGAACACTTCAATACATAAGGCAACTGTTAACAGCTACATAAGAGGAAATCAACAGTAACACAATAATAGTGGGGGACTTTAACAGCTCACTTACACCAAAAGACAGATCATCCAAACAGAAAATTAATAAGGAAACACAAGCTTTAAATGACACAATAGACCAGGTAGATATAATTGATATTTATCAGACATTCCATCCAAAAACAGCAGATTACACTTTCTTTACAAGTGCACACAGAATATTCTCCAGGATAGATTGCATCTTGGGTGATAAATCAAACCTCAATAAATTTAAGAAAATTGATATCATATCAAGCATCTTTTCTGACCACAATGCTATGAGATTAGAAGTCAATTACAGGGAAAAAGAAAAGTAAAAAAACACAAACTCATGGAGGCTAAACAACATGTGATTAAATAACCAAGAGATCACTGAAGAAATCAAAGAGGAAATCAAAAAATACCTAGAGACATATTATAATGAAAACTTGATGATCCAAAACCTATGGGTGGCAGGAAAAACAGTTCTAAGAGGGAAGTTTATAGCAATACAAGCTTACCTCAATAAACAAGAAAAATCTCAAGTAAACAACCTAACCTTACACCTAAAGGAACGAGAGAAAGAAGAACAAATGAAACCCAAAGTTAGTAGAAGGAAAGAAGTCATAAAGATCAGAGTAGAAATAAATGAAATAGAAAAAAAGAAAACAATAGCAAGGATGAATGAAACTAAAAGCTGGTTCTTTGAGAAGATAAATAAAATTGATAAACCGTTAGCCAGGCTCATCAAGAAAAAAAGGGAGAGGACACAAATCAATATAATTAGACATGAAAAAGGAGAAGTTACAACTGACACTGCAGAAATACGAAGCAGCCTAAGAGACTACTACAAACAACTATATGCCAATAAAATGGACAGCCACGAAGCAATGGACAAATTCTTAGAAAGGTATAACCTTCCAAGACTGAACCAGAAAGAAATAGAAAATATGAACAGACCAATCACAAGTCATGAAATTGAAACTGTGATTAAAAATCTTTCAACAGACAACAGTATGGGACCACATGTATTCAAAGGTGAATTCTTTCAAACATTTAGAGAAGAGCTAACACCTATCCTTCTCAAACTCTCCCAAAAAATTGAGGAGGAAGGAACACTCCCAAACTCATTCTATGAGGCCAATATCACCCTGATAACAAAACCAGACAAAGATACTACAGAAACAGAAAATTACAGACCAATATCACTGATGAATATTGGTTCCAAAATTCTCAACAAAATACTGGCAAACAAAATCCAACAACACAATAAAAGGATTGTACACCATGATCAAGTGGGATTTATCTCAGGGATGCAAGGATTCTTCAATATATGCAAACCAATCAATGTGATACACCATATTAACAAACTAAAGAATAAAAACCATATGATCATCTCAATAGATGCAGAAAAAGTTTTCAACAAAATTCAACATGGATTTATGCTAAAAACTCTCCAGAAAGTGGGCATAGAGGGAATCTACCTAAACATAATAAAGGCCATATATGACAAACCCACAGCAAACATCATTCTCAATGGTGAAAAAGTGAAAGCATTTCCTCTACGATCAGGAACAAGACAAGGGTGTCCACCCTCGCCACTATTATTCAACATAGATTTGGAAGTCCTAGCCATGGCAGTCAGAGAAGAAAAAGAAATAAAAGGAATCCAAATTGGAAAGAAAAAGTAAAACTCTCACTGTTTACAGATGACATGATACTATACATAGAGAATCCTAAATATGTTACCAGAAAATTATTAGAGATAATCAATGAATTTTGTAAAGCTGAAGGTTACAAAATTAATGCACAGAAATCTCTGGCATTCCTATTCACTAATGATGAAGAATCTGAAAGTAAAATTAAGAAAACACTCCCATTTACCACTGCAACAAAAATAATAAAATATGTAGGAATAAACCTACCTAAGGAGACAAAAGACCTGTATGGAGAAAATTATAAGACAGTGATGAAATAAAGATGATAGAAATAAATGGAGAGATATACCATGTTCTTGGATTGGAAGCATCAACATTGTGAAAATGACTATACTACTCAAAGCAATCTACAGATTCAATGCACTCCTTATCAAATTACCAATGCCACTTTTTACAGAACTAGAACAAAAAATCTTAAAGTTTGTATGGAGACACAAAAGACCCCGAATAGCCAAAGCACTCTTGAGGGAAAAAAACGGAGCCTGAGGAATCAGACTCCCTGACTCCAGACTATACTACAAAACTACAGTAATCAAGACAGTATGGTAATGGCACAAAAACAGAAATATAGATCAATGGAACAGGATAGAAAACCCAGAGATAAAACCACACACATATGGTCAACTAATTTATGACAAAGGAGGCAAGGATATACAATGGAGTTAAGACAGTCTCTCCAATAAGTGGTGCTGAGAAAACTGGACAGCTACATGGAAAAGAATGAAATTAGAACACTCCCTAACACCGTACTCAAAAATACTCAAAATGGATTACAAACCTAAATGTAAGACTGGACACTATAAAACTCTTAGAGGAAAACATAGGAAGAACACTCTTTGACATAAATCACAGCAAGATATTTTTTGATCCACCTCCTAGAGTAAAAATAAACAAATGGTACCTAATGAAACTTAAAAACTTTTGCAAAGCAAAGGAAACTACAGACAAGACAAGAAACAACCCTCAGTATGGGAGAAAATATTTGCAAACAAATCAGTGGACATAGCATTAATCTCCAAAATATATAAACAGCTCATGCAGCTCAATATTAAAAAAAGCACACAACCCAATCAGAAAATGGGCAGACGAACTAAATAGACATTTCTCCAAAGAAGACATTCAGATGGCCAAGAAACACATGAAAAGCTGCTCAACATCACTAATTATTAGAGAAATACAAATCAAAACTACAGTGAGATATCACCTCACACCCGTTAGAATGGGCATTATCAGAAAATCTACAAACAACAAATGTTGGAGAGGGTTTGACAAAAAGGGAACCCTCTTGCACTGTTGGTAGGAATGTAAATTGATACAGCCACTATGGAGAACAGTATGGAGGTTCCTTAAAAATCTAAAAATAGAATTATCATATGACCCAGCAATCCCACTACTGGTCATATACCCAGCGAAAACCATAATTCAAAAAGTCACATACACCACAATGTTCATTGCAGCACTATTTACAATAGCCAGGACATGGAAGCAACCTAAATGTCCATCGACAGATGAATGGATAAAGAAGATTTGTACATATATACAATGGAATATTACTCAGCCATAAAAATGGAACAAAACTGGGTCATTTGTAGAGACGTGGATGGATCTAGAGACTGTCATACAGAGTGAAGTAAGTCAGAAAGAGAAAGACAAATATCGTATATTAATGCATGTATGTGGAACCTAGAAAAATGGTACAGATGAACCGGTTTTCAGGGCAGAAATAGAGACACAGTTGTAGAGAACAAACGTATGGACACCAAAGGGCAAAAGTGGTGGTGGTGGTGGGGTTGGTGGTGGGATGAAATGAGAGATTGGGATTGACATATATGCACTAATATGTATAAAATGGATAACTAATAAGAACGTGCTATATAAAAAAATAAATAAAATAAAACTCAAAAAATAAAAAACTCAATATCTTAAATATGTCAGTTTTTCCTAGGTTAATTTATAAATTTCAGTGCCAATAAAAATGCCATCAAGTATTTTTACGTAGCTAGTGTATTTACTCATAAAGTTCATTTCAGAAACGACTAATGTCTGAGGAGGAAGGATGGAGTTTTTATTAAGTGATATTATATAACTAGAAAGCCATGTTAAAAAAATGTGTATCTGTTTTTAACAAAAGATAATTGCAAGTGGAACAGACATACTATTTTTCTTTTAAGTTGTAAAAGGATTACAGACAATATAAGTAAATCTCTATAATATTAAAGAGGAAAAAATTGTTATAATTATGTCTCAACATCTAGAAATAATAAGAAACTTTATGACAAATTACTATCATTAAAAAATGCTTAGGTGACATAAATTCATAGTGGGGGGTACTTTAGTCACCTTTGGGTAATGCAAGATAACTCATTTTTAAAAAAAATTATTGAACAAAAAATTTTAAAAAACAAGCCTTATTCTGCTTCTTTCTAAGTTATCTCTACTCCAGGGTAATCAAATAATTAAATTATGTTTTTTTCTTTACTGAAGTTTATCAAATAATTGAAGAGGAACAAATACCAAAGATGAGAGGGAATTTGAGTAATGGTTTCCCTCACTATTGAAAGCAGAGCATTTCTATGAAACCTTTCTAAAACTGAAATGGACAAAGCAATTATCGTAGGACACATCTTGCTAATGAATGCACAAAATAAATACGTTGAGATAAAGCACAGATGCTCACAGACACAGTTCAAAGCTATGGTGGCTTGATGCTGATTGTAGTTCCCAGGGAAGGAGCTTGGCGGTGCCACTTTTTCACCTTGGGTTGCGTGATGCCTCTATAAAGGCTCCTTGCAAAACTAACGTTAAACGCTATTTTCACTTTTATCCTATTTTTGTAAAAGCGAAAAACCTCTTCAGATTTCTTTTGCCAACTGAAAAAAAATGCACAACCTGAGAGTTGTGATTTAAATTTTATTTGGGATAAAATGAGAACTATAGCACAGGAGAGAGCATTTCAGATACCTCTGAGAAACTGTTCCAAAGAGGTAGAGGGGAAGGTCAGAATATATGTGATTTTGGTGAAGGGGGAGTACATGCAATCATACATATACTTTTTTGCAGAACGTTTCTGTTAGTCTCATGAAGGTTACTGCTAGTCACAAGGAGCAGATGTACCATCAAGGATTTTAGTGCTTTTCTAGATACGAGGAGGTGCAAGAATTGGGCTCATAAAATTATCTCCTGAAAATATTTAACTATCTGAAGACCTGTTCTGTTAATTTTTCCCAGAGTACAGAGTGCATCATTCCTGATACCCAACCTGAACTCCTTTCAGGGGGTGTTGAAGGTCAGCAGCTGCAGTGGCTCATAATTTGGTCCTTGTGGAGGTAGATGTCAAGTGCCAATTTGTAGGTGACACTTTCTGTTATTGAAAATAGATACTAATGAAGGTCTTTTGTAAAAGAAAGTAGTATTAAGCAATCTTTTGAAAAGTGGGGTATACCTATATTGGGAGAGCTGTTGGAAAAGCACCAGAGGACTTACAGTTAGGTTGGTCACTGTAATGAGGCCATCTGTGTTTGCTAATTGGCACTTAGGAAAGTTAGGCTCCTACCCTCCCACAGAGACTGGAAAACAGAGTTGCTATTTTTGTGGTTGATTACATTTCAAAGGGATATCTCCCAGGTATTTGAGAAAGACATTACAGAGTTTTAGAATATTTACATCTCAAAGAGGTAAAGAAATAATTTACAATTGCAAGTTTTCTAAAGTAAGTGCTCTAAGAAAAGGGAAGTCATGGACCTATAGAAAGGGAGAACATATTTAAATTTAGTTAAGCTGAGGGGACTGCTCAGGCCATTGGTCACTGAGCAAAGTATGAAGCTAATGATGCCTCTGTATTATTTCAGTTTTTAGCTCTAAGTTTTATCTAACTCTGATTATCCTATAATCAGACCAACTTCTATTCTCAGTGTCCTTTCTCTATATTTTTAAAATTCCAGTCAAAACTTTTCTAGTTCATGCTTTAATTTCTGCTGACAATGTTTTCCTAATAGTATCTTTTTCTTCACTAATTTGTCCAGGTAGATAAATTTGGAATCTAACTTCAAATATTTGTATTACTGATATGGTAATCAGAGTCTTGTTAATCACATATTTTTAAAAATGGCTACTTACACTGTTTTGTTTTAAAAACAAAGTAAACAACATAAGTGCCATATTTAATAATTTAAATTACATCATTGAAACAGGAGGGAAGGGGACAGGGCACAACCTTCAAAAGAATGACATAGCCATAGGACATCACAAAAACTGTTTAGAACAAACTAGGTACAAGACAGTGGAAGATTCGACTTCCAGTAGACTTTGGGCCTCATTATACGCTCATTGTAATGCATTAGCATGCTAAATGACACACCCACCAGCACCGTGACAGTTCTGAGGCCAACCATAAAAAGCCAAAAAGTGGGCAGTAGCCCATTTCCTGGAAATCTCTGCCCCTTCCCTGAAATAATTGGTATAATCCTCCCACTCATTAGCCTATGAAATTACCCAGCCCATAAAAACTAACCACGTCAAATTTCGAGGCTCTATCTTTCCTTCTGAGATGGCCCACACTCTGTGGAGTGTGTTTCCCTCTAAATAAATTCACTTCTTACTATCACTTCATCTCTGAATTCTTTAGCAACAAAGCAAGAACCTTAAATTCACTGGGAACATCATGAACAAAATTCAAAAAGTAAAAAAAAAATTTTTCATTACCTGAATCTATGGTCAGAAATGTAGGCTTTAGGAATTTCAAATATCATTATGAAACTCAGGGATATTCACATAGAATAGACCTTTATCTCATTAATTTTTCAACAGGTATTTATTAATCACCTTTTATGTGTCAAGCACTATTTTAATGCTGTGGATATAATCCAGTGAAGAAAATAGGGTACAAATGAATGGATAAATAAATGAACAAATAAATAAACTATTTAGTAAAATATAATTTATTAAGAAAACTCAGAGCAATACTGGTAGTGCCTGCCATAGTAAAAAATAATGGGGAGACTGAAGATGGGGCACCATAAAGATAGTGTTGACATTTTCAACAATTTAGTGGGAGGACCTACTGATAATGAACATTTAATTTGCCATGTGGCTATCTGCAGGTAAGGTACTCCAGGCAAAGAAAACAACAGTGCAGAAGCTCAGAGGTAGGAGAGCTAGATCCATAAAAAGAGGCTAGAATGTGTGGTGAGGGTGAGCTAGAAGGAGAGACGTCAGGAATGATGCCCCAGTGAAAACAGATGGCCAGGTTGTGTAAGCCTATGTATATCATGGAGAAGTTTTAAATTTTTATCTGAGTGAGGTGGGTCCGTTGGAGCAGAGTTTTGACCTGAGGTATGACATATTAAAAGGACTGACTGGGGCTTCCCTGGTGGCGCAGTGGTTGAGAGTGTCTGCCGATGCAGGGGACACGGGTTCGTGCCCCGGTCCAGGAAGATCCCACGTGCCGCGGAGCTGCTGGGCCCGTGAGCCATGGCCACTGAGCCTGCGCGTCTGGAGCCTGTGCTCCGCAATGGGAGAGGCCACAACAGTGAGAGGCCCGCGTACAAAAAAAAAAAAAAAAAAAATGACTGTCTGGCTGCCCAGTAGGTCAGAAAGTACAAAATTAGGGAGTATCTTTACGGAGTTTTTACAATTCAGATGGGAAGGTCAGTCGTTTTGCTCAGTGTCACAGAAATGAGAAGTGGTAGGATTGTGGAATTGGAGCTAAATAGAGAGAAATTCCAGAATGACTCTGAGAAATGGAATATTTCCTGCTATATCAGTAAACAAAGTATATCACAGTCATTAACAATTGCAGCCACCACAGATAGTGAGCTGGTGAGCCCTAAGGGAAACTCAGGAAGGAAAGAATACCAGCCACCTAGCGGCCATCAAACTGCAGCCACCCTCTGCGTGAGCCCTGAGGAAACCCAGGATGTGAAAATACAAGATTCTGGTCCCAGATAGCTAAGGTGAATATCAAAGGAATTATTTCAGTGAGCCCAGATTCTTACATCTTCCCATACATAGAAAAGTGCTAAATTCCTTAACTTGGGATATCTGGTTTTCTTTAATTAACAATAATTTTTGATGTTCCCAGCTACCTGCCATTTGTTGCAAATGTATATCCTAGCTCCTCCCTAACCTCCTAGGAGCAGTTCTCTCAGAGTTACTTTAGATGCTGCCTCCCAGGCTTGAAGTCCTAAGCATTCCTGCCAAATAAAACGTAACTCAACTTTTAGGTTGTGCATATTTTTTAGTCGACAAATCCAAGGATTTAGCCTCTAGAATCTGGAAAGGGGGAGTTGCCATTTACTGTGATAGACAAAGTCTATTGTGGGGAGGTGATCTGGGAGGGATTTTAGACATGTTAGGCTTGGAAGCCTTAGGTTAGAAACCTGGGTGGAAACAGTAAGCTGATATTTGGGTATGACTATAGTTCAGGGAAGACCCCCTGGTTTTGTAGGCAGATAGAGTACGGGGTCCCTGAGAAAGAGAACCAGGCATGTCTTTCTTAACAAAAGAGAAACATTTTAGGCCTAAGTAGTTTTGTGATCTATGCCTGGCTATGAAGCTTGCCCTTGCAGAAGAATAGGTCTCAGTAGTCATGATTTCAAGAGAACAAAATAATGTAAGAACAAATAGCTATTACTAAGCCAGGGAGATAACTCACCATATCAGAAACAATATATCAGTTGTAAAGACTCTCAGTTCTGTTTCAAAGATTAGCCCAAATCACATTCTTGAGCTGTTTTGCAGGATCCAATCCCCCTTATGCATTCAACCACCAGATTAACTGGAATTTAAGGAATGATGCTGCTGACATTGTGACTTCAATCAACTAGAGCCTGGAATCTGTCCAACCTTTGCCCCAATTCTATGCTATATTTTCCCCTGCTCAAGGCCCTTTATGAATATGCATGTACTGGTCCTTAGCTTAAAACTCTCCCAATTTTGCTGTTTCGGGAGACACTGCTTTGGGAAGGATCCCCGGTGTTCTCCTTCCTTGCTTCAAGAAATTAATCTTTCCCTCTTCCACTCTTTGACTTGGTTTTGTCTCATGGCTCCACACCCACCAAGAGGTAAACCCAGTTTTCAGGTAACAGCTAGAGATACATATTTGGTATTCTTAGCATATAAATGGTGCTTAAAACCATAAAGCTATTAATTTGCAATGAAAGCTATTGTTCTTATCTTCACTATCTTCACAACTCTTAAGGAACTATTAAACAATATTATTCACATTATTGATAATGCAAATGATTACAAATTTTAGTGCTTCATAATTTTACTTTACTCACATTAAAGTAATTGAGCTAGTTATAATTATACTTCACTTAAAGCTGAAATTATAAAATCCGGAGAGGTTAATTAATGGGCTTGTGGTCTCATGGCAAATAGGAAATCCAATATATTCAAGCATTTAGCTAGGTTACACACAATAATCTTTCCAAAGCAACCCAGAAACATTTTACTTGGTAGGCACAGTAGGAGAAATAAGCATTTCCTCTGCCCAACTATTGCTGCTGGATAATTATCTCACTGGTATTATGGTCTTCCTGATTAAAACTACAAGAGTTTAAACTCAAGTGAAATATATATATCGATGCATATACACCACTGATCAAGGTAAATTGTATAATAATTCTGGATTCAATTCCAATGTGTGTGTGTGTGTGTGTGTGTGTGTGTGTGTGTGTGTGTGATGGGAGAGGGTTCCCATACCACCAAGCAATTCTCTGACAGCATCTGGGTGTCCCACAATTCAACTCAATTCTGTCACTATCTGTAGATGGCCTCAGGTTCCACAGGTTAAGGACTCAGTCCCACAAGACTGTTGCCCCCAACTCCCAACACACACACACTTCAGATGCTAGTCACTAGCTCAGGTTATCACTTATGCTTCTGACCATGTGGCTATATGTAGTTTGAAGGTTTCAACAAACTGCCTCCCTGGGTTTGATTAATTTGCTAGAGTGGCTCACAGAACTCAGAGAAACACTCAATTTCCTAGATTTCTGATTAATTATAAAAGGATATAACTTAGGAACAGCCAGATGGAAGAGATGCACAGGGCAAGGCATGGGGAAAGGGCTTAGAACTCCCATACCCTCTCCCAAGGTGTCACTCTCCCCAGAAGTTCATTGAACCCCATTTTTTGATTTTATGGAGGCTTCATTGCATAGGCTTGATTGATTACATTACTAGCCATTGGCAATTGATTTAAGCTCCATCTCTTTTCCCTTCTCTGGAGGTCAAAGGGGTGGGACAGAAAGTTCCAACCAATCACTGATTGGTTCTTCTGGCAACAAGTCCCCATCCTTAGGTACTTTCCAAAAGTCACCTTATTAATGTTAACAGAGACAACTCTGTTGCTCTTAGGAAATTCCAAGTATTTTCTACCAGAAATGAGAAGAAGAACAAATATGTATTTCTCATTAAAAATCACAGTATAAAAATAGTTTAAATAGTATCTGAGAAAGGACTTCTGATGTATCAAATTATAATTTATTTTTTTAAATATTTATTCTCAGGTCTATCTTTTTTTTGCTTCATGTATTTTTAAATATAGTTTTTAGATGTATATGCACTTAGAATTATTATGCTTTCTTGAAGATCTTTATGTATATCCCTTTTTATGTATAAAAATATTCCCTGTTCTGAAATAATTTTGTCTGAAATTAAAATAGCTATTCCATCCCTCTTTGTATTCTATAAGGAATATTTGTTTCTCTCATTTACTTATTTATTCAATCATTTATTTACATCACTATGGACTCATGGCTATTTTATTCTTTGGATTATAATTGAATATCATGTATTTTTATATTATTGTTCAAATTGTATCAGCTTTGGCCATTAATAGCTCTTTCAGTTGACAGTGTTCTGCTATAGGGAATATATTTATTCAACACATTTTATTAAACTTCCTGTATGTTCTTCATACTTGGGAAAATCAATTAAAATTAATTTTTTTTATGAATGATCAAGCTGAGCGAGAGTATGTCTATATAATAACATATGTGCCAACATAATAAATTATTTTTAGTGGCATACTCTAAACTTTTCTCAAAAGTCCACTTCATTACCCTTTTTCAGCAATCACTGGAAAGAAGAAATTGTATGTACTAAGTAGATTCCTTTGGCACTCATAATTTCCTCATGCTTCAAGACTGACCTTTAAAGGGAGGAATAATGATCTTTTACTGGAACTTGTGATCTCATTCAGCTCCCTTTTCTTTGTCTCATATTGTTTAGATCACCTGAAGACTATACATTTTTATCTGTTTAACATTCAAGTTTCTAAAATTGTATGTTAAATTTTATCTTTATGGTAATATTATAGATTTGTCAATTTACTGCTGAAATTCTGAAAATTTTATTTTATTTTATATATGATATATATTACATCTTTTTGATAAAGTGTTTCTTTTATCTTTTTGTAATAATTCTTTGTTGGTCTAAAACATTTTTGTCTATGAGTTTGTTTTACAGTTATATAAAAATTATGTTTATTTTGGTAAAAAATATAGGTATGTACACACATACATGTTTCTTTTTTTAAACTATATTATTGAGATATGATTGACATATAATAACCTGTACTCACTTAATATATACACTTGATGAGTTGGAAAATATGTATATGAAACCATTACTACAGTCTACGACATAAATATAGCTATCACCTCTTAAGCTCTCCTACTGCCATCTTTATTTATTTTTATTGTTATTTTGTGGTAGAAACACTTAATATAAGATCTCTCCTCCTAGCAAATTTTTAAGTATGAAATACGATATTGTTAACTATAGGCACTATACTGTACAGTAGATCTCTAGAACTGAAACTTTATACCCTTCGACTAATACCTCACTATTCCCACTCACCTCAGCCCTTTGCAACTAAAATTCTACTCTGCTACTATGAGTTTGATTATTTTGTATACCTCATGCAAGTTGGTTTTCTTCTCTGTCTGGCTTATCTCACTTAGCATAATGTCCTTCATGTTCATCCATGTTGTCGCAAATAGCATGATTTCCTTCTTGTTATGGCTGAATAAGATTCCATTGTATGTATGTATGTATATACCACTACATACATCAAATTAAAAAGCCATTGCACAGCAAAGGAAAGAATCTACAGAATGAACAGGAAATCTGTGGAGTGAGAGAAAATATTTGCAAACCATATGTGTAATAAGAGGTTAATAATCAACTCCTGGGCTTCCCTGGTGGCGCAGTGGTTGAGAGTCCACCTGCCGATTCAAGGGACACGGGTTCGTGCCCTGGTCCGGGAAGATCCCACATGCCGTGGAGCAGCTGGGTCCGTGAGCCATGGTCACTGAGCCTGCGCATCTGGAGCCTGTGCTCCACAACGGGAGAGGCCACAACAGTGAGAGGCCGGCGTACCGAAAAAAAAAAAAAAAATCAACTCCTGAAACTCAAGCAAAAGAACAAATAACTGGATTTTAAAAATGAGCAAAGGGACTGTACATATTTCATTATATAGTGTTATTTGAAAAGTATTTATCAAGGTTTTTCCATTCCCACAGTTAAATTTCTTTAAAATTTTTAATTTGTTTGTTATTAACAGATTGAGTGGATGCTTTTATATAATGCAAGACAGGGATATTTTGTTTAACTTAACATATTTATCCATTTGCATTTTTTTGGATGAATGATGTATTTGAATTTCTTTCTACCTCTGATTTTGTGTTTTCTTCTCACAATGTTTTTTCTCTCTCTTTTTGAATGCTTTCTTTTGCGTATGTTCATTTTTCTATATGCAGATTAAATATCCCAAATCTCAATACAATTTAATCAATATGAGTAGGAGAGGGGATTTTGGGAATGTAGGGGTCTACAAATGTCTCTTTCAAATATATTCTAATCTCTAAACAGAATAAAACAACTGTTATAATTTCTACATAGCTATTTACAAAGCAAGAAAGGCTCTTTTGCAGTTTCTTCAAGACAAATTGTGCTTTTTCTTATGTACCCTTCATGAATTGGACAAACACTTGAATAAAAGTCATTTATCAGATGTGTCTTTTGCAAATATTTTCTTCCAGTCAGTGGCTTGTCTTCTTATTCTCTTGACATTGACTTTTGCAGAGCAGCAGTTGTTAATTTTAAGTCTAGCTTATCAATTATTTCTTTGATGGATCATGCCTTTGGTATTATATCTAAAAAGTTATCATTTTACCTAAGGTCCTTTAGGTTTTCTCCTATGTTATCTTCTGGTACTTTTACAGTTTTGCTTTTCACATTTAGGTCTGTGATTCTTTTTATTTATTTATTTATTTTTTTGCAGTACGCGGGCCTCTCACCATTGTGGCCTCTCCCGTTGCGGAGCATAGGCTCCAGACGCGCAGGCTCAGCAGCGATGGCTCACGGGCCCAGCCGCTCTGTGGCATGTGGGATACTCCCAGACTGGGGCACAAACCCGTGTCCCCTGCATCGGCAGGCGGACTCTCAACCACTGCGCCATCAGGGAAGCCCCCTGTGATTCATTTTGACTTAATTTTTGTGAAGGTGTAAGATTTGTCTCTAGATTCATTTTTTTCAAAAGCGGATGTCTAATTGTTCCAGCACCATTTATTGGAAAATATAATCTTTTTTCCATTGTATTGCCTTTGCTCCTTTGTCAAAGTTGATTATAATTCTATGGTTCTATTTCTGTGATCTCTATTCTGTTCCATTGATATATTTGCCTAATTTTTTGTCAATACCACACTGTCTTGATTATTGCTGCTATATAGTAAGTCTTGATGTTGAGTAGTCAGTCTTTTAACTTTGTTTTTCTCCTTCATTATTTTGTTGTTGTTCTGGGTCTTTTGCCAGTTTTTGTTGTTGTTGTTACTGGTTTCTAGCCTAATTCCATTTTGGTCTGAAAGCAAGAATTTTATGATTCTATTATTTTAATTTTGTTAAGGTGTGTTTTATGGCCCAGAATGTGTTTTATCATGGTAAATGTCCCATATGAAAAGAATGTTTATTCTGCTCTTGATGAATGAAGTAACCTATTGGTGTTCTTTATATCCACTTGAATGATGGTGTTGAGGAGTTTAACAATGTTCTTACTGATTTTCTCCCTGCTGGATCTGTTGTCCTTTTGTTCTTCTTTTGTATTTTTGTCTTCCATTCTTTTTATGCCATTTTGTCATTTTAATTGAGCATTTTATAAGATTCCACTTCTCTCATTTCTTAGCGTATCTGTTATACTTCTTATTTTTTTAAACTTTTTTAGTATTTGCCCTAGAGTTTGTAACATACATTGACAACTAATTCAAGTCCACTTTAAATGACACTAGGCCACTTCATGGGTAGTGTGAGTTCCTTATAATAACAAAATAATCCTAATTCCTCTTTCTTGTCCCTTTTATCATTGTTGTGAATCTTTTCACTTATATGCACACATACGTAAGCAAATATGTAAATATAAAATATATATTGAGTATGTTGTGCTAGTATTTTGAGCACACTGTTATTTGTAGATCAAATTAAGAGTAGGAAAAAATACAAGTTTTTATTTTGCACTTACATATTCCTTCTTCTATTCTTTTTGTATATCTGAGTTTCTGACATATATAATTTTTCTTCTTTCTAAAGAGGTTTTTTTAACTTTAACCTGAAGCAGGTCTACTGACAATAAATTTCCTCAATTTTTGTTTGTCGAACTCTATTTCTCCTTTACTTTGGAAGGATAATTTCACAGGGTACAGAATTCTAGATTAGTTGTTTTTTTCTCTCAACACTTAAAATATTCTACTCCACTCTCTTCTTGCTTGCATGGTTTCTGAGATGTAATTCTTGTCTTTGTTCCTTTATAGTTGAAGTGTTTTGTTTTTTTTCTTCAGGATTTTTTTATCATTAAATTTTTGTAGTTTGAAAATAATATGCTTATCTGCAGGTTTTTGACAATTATCCTACTTGGTGTTCTCTGAGCTTCCTGAATCTGTAGTTTGGTGCCTGAAATTAGTTTGCGGAAATTCTCAGTCATTATTGTTCTCAATATTTCTTGTTTGTCTCTTTCTTCTCCCACTGGTATTCCTATTGTGCATATGTTAGTTTTCATAGTTGTCCTACCATCTTTGGATATTCTGTTCTGTTTTTCTCAACATTGTTCTCTTTACTTTTCAGGTTTAGAGGCAGGTCTGTTGAGATATCCTCATGCTCAGGGACTCTTCAGTTGTTCAGTCTACTAATAAACCCATCAAGGGCATTCTTCCCATCTATTTCTGTGTTTTTGATCTCTAGCTTTTTGTTATTGTTGTTCTTTCTTAGGACTTTGATCCCTCTGCTTACATTGCCCATCTCTTCTTGCATGCTGTTTATTTTATCCATGAGATCCCTTATCATATTAATCATAACTGTTGTAAATTCCCAGTCTGATAATGCCAATACACATGCCACTGATGTTTGCTCTGTCTCTTCAAATTTATTTATTTATTTGTTTGTTTATTTATTTATTTTCTTTTTGCTATGTCTGATTTATATTTTTTTCCTTGATAAACAGATATAAGGTACTGGGTAAAAATAATAACTGCAATAGGCCTTTACATGGGGCAGGGAGGTGTGGGTGAAGCAAAAGCAATCTATAGTCTTATGATTAGCTCTAAGTCTTTCAGTGAGCCTCTCCCTTTGGACTATTAACTTCACAAGTGTTTCTCATTTCTTTTCTCTCCTTTTAGATAGAAGAAGATGGCTAGAATAGATTGAGCTGGGTATTTCCATTTTTGCATGTGAGTTAGGCTCTGATAATACCTCAGCAAGTTAGGTGATAGTTAGCTAGTTTCTCCCTAGGGCAGGCTTTGTTAAGAAAAGAGGACTCTGGTATATTTTTAAATGTTTCCTTATCCCCCCTCCCTGCTAAAAGCATGAGGGGACTTTTATTTGACATTCACTATGAGAATATGGTAGACCTCCTGGGGGTGAATCTCACAAAATTGTCAGGGACCCACTAGGACTTGGTCCTCCTGGAGTTTTTAATTCTCAGAGTGGTCCACACTGAGCCTCCAATAACTCCTTAATTACAGTTCAGGTTTTCCTACCCCCACTGTTGTTTTAGTGCAAATTCCACTCATAGCCTCTGCTCAAGTAAGTCATGACTCCCTATATTGGACTGACTGCCCCTCTAATCTTTGATTTGCTCTGTGTCCTCACCTTTGTCATGGATACTAGAATATTTGCTGATTTTTTCAGTTTGTTTAGCTTCTTACTTGTTAGGATGAATTGGCAACTTCCAAGCTCATTACATGCTGAACTGGAAAACAGAAGTCTTTTCTTGCATTTTGCTCTACTCTTCCTAGACCTTCCACTACAATATTTGAAATGGTTAGAGTGGACAACTTTGTCTGCTTCCCATTTTAGGGTGAAAACATTAATCTTCACCATTTAATATAATGTTATCTTTAAGTTTTTTCATAGATGTCCTTTGTCTTCCAGGTTTGGTATCATTATCAAGAATGGATGTTAAATTGTACCCCAAATAATTATAGCATATACTAAGAATATCATATGTTTATTTTCTTTTCTCCTTTTTTAGTCTGGTAATATGTAAAATTATATTTACTTATTTTCAAATGTTAAATCAACTTTGCTCTCCTGTGATAAACCCCAGTAGGACATGCTATATCGTAAAAACTAAAAAACTGAGGAAAATATACAGAATAAACCCATAGGGACTTCCCTGGTTGTGCAGTGGTTAGGAATCTGCCTGCCAATGCAGGGGACACGGGTTTGAGCCCTGGTCAGGGAGGATCCCATATGCCGTGGAGCGGCTGGGCCCATGTGCCACAACTGCTGAACCTGAGTTCCAGAGCCCGCAAGCCACAACTACTGAACCCATGAGCCACAACTACTGAAGCCTGCATGCCTAAAGCCCGTGTTCCTCAACAAGATAAGCCACCACAATGAGAAGCCCGCACACCGCAACGAAGACCCAATGCAGCCAAAAATAAAAAAAAAAAGAATAAACCCATAAATCTAAAAGGAAAACATAGCAAAAATATTACCCCGTTAGGCAATAACATATAGATAATAAAAATAAATGAAAGTAAACATAAACATTTAAGAAATACAACAATAAAAAAGCAAAATATATTTTGATACTTTATAGAAGAGAACTAAAAAGACTAAATTGTACATATGAAAATATATAGAGGTAAATTAAACTAAAATTTTGGATTATAATTTTAATATCACATAAGGTAGATTTTGGGCTGAAATCATTACCTGAGACAAAAAGAATACTTCATAATGCAAAAGGCTATGATTACCAGTGAAGTTATATCTCTGCATCAATAACACAACAACAATTTCTATAAGGCAGATACCTCAGGAAAAGGAAGGAGAAATATATAGGACTATACCTGTAACAGAAGATATTCACACATTTAGAGAGACTTACCTATTTTCAGGTGTTGAGAGAAATATTTAAAATCCACTTGTTAGCATCATCTAGAAGTGAACTGCTGCACTAATCTAGAATGCCTGCAATCTAGAATGGATGTAAAAGACAGTGAGAAAGAAACTTACTCCTAAGTACAGAACTTGAGATGTATATCTGGTGTGCATTTTGCCTAAAGAGGAAATGGTCAAATAGGTGCATCTACACTGCTTAATCTGAAATGGCTGATAACTTGGCTAAATGATCTGGGGTTTAGAGGGAACAAGATCAGAGGATTGCACAAGTGTGGGTTCTGGAAAATGTATGTGACTGGATCTGTCAGAAAGAGTACAACATATAAAGAGATTTGTTTTGAATGCTTACTTAATACTGATGAGGTCCTTATTAATCAGGTAGGAAAAATGACTTATTCTGTGAAAGTCGATCAGCCTCTTTCTCAGCTATCCTAGCATATGCTCAAAAAGCTCATGAACAAAGTAACTATGATGGCAAGTATAGAGGTATCTGCATTCACTCAACTACATGAAATTTTCCTCTCCAAGGCTACACTGACTTCAATATCCAAAAGCAGAGAACCACTGAAGGTCAAAATAGCACTGTTTCTCAGGGGAGCAGTAAATGGCTTTTGATCTCACTGAAGAAGATACTCTGATTGGACATAGATGTGTATATTTTGCTAGAAGGCTCTGATAACCATGCCATCTGTTGACTTAGAGCAAGTTTTATTTATATGGTAATTATAGGAGAGAAACATGGAATAGATTCTCCCTCACAGTTCTCAGGAGGAATGATCCAACCCTGTTGAACCTTGATCTTGGACTTCTGGCCTCTAGATCAGTGAGACAATAATTTGCTGTTGTTTAAGCCAACCAGTATGTGGTACTTTGTTACAGGAGCCTTAGGAGGCTAATGCAATCAGCAAAGGCATGATGTTGTATCATTTTTTTCAAGTTTAATTATGAGTAAAAGGATATTTAAGAATGCTGAGTAGTAGGTCATGGTCTGTTGATACTGATCAAAATTGTTGCCTTTATAAGCTTCTGCCCATACTACAGGAGCTGGAATGTTCTCTTGCCTGAACATTTGCAGTTTAAATTCTGCCATTAAAAAGCACTTGTGTAAAGATTTGGGAAATTAAATAGAAGCCAGGTTTGCCCCTGCAGCAGTGGTGACTAAGCACATTGGCTCTGACAGATGATAGACGGGAGGTTTTGCTGATTAGTTATGGGCATACTCTTCAAATCCTTCAGCTGGATGCTGCGGGCAGCTCATCTTATCTCAGTCGTCCCTAGTGATATCTGCATTTCCTGATTTCCTGAACAGGATTTATGAATTCTTTGATCTTCTCACCTCAACAGTTCTGATATTATTTTAAGCCTCTAATTCCCTATATTATATTTCTGGCAGCTTGAAATACCTAAAGCTGTGTGTTTTCCTAAATCAAATGCACGTTCCTTCAAAATTTATTAAAAAAATAGATTTTAGAAATAGGAATCCTCACATAATCCAAAAATAATGAAAAACTTTACAAAATATTACTATAAAAGCAAAATTGCATGACCTTTAGGACAAAAGACCAATTTTATTCTCCAAAGACAAATGCTAATTGATGTTCTGCTTATTCTAGCTTCACATTGTACTATAAAAGTCTGTGAAATGATACATATCATAACACATTAATGTGAGTGTCTTGTCAACTACGGTTTGATAGTTCAGAGAACCCCATGGATTAAGCACACTAGCAGGTCTCTATGTCTCCAAAGTGATGCTGACTTATAAACAAGAAAATTTAAAAGAGGTACCCTAGCTGGCTAGAAAATATTTTACATGTTAGATTATTTTATGCAAAACAAACTGAGACTGCTGTCAAACTGATTTTATCTTCTAGAAAATTATGCTACATTTTTCTATCACAATGCAGACATTTATTTTAGAAGCAAAGTGAATCTAGTGCATAGTTCTCATAAGATAATAACTACTCTTGGGAATTATAGATACTTGGTTAAGTTTAGCATCTCTTACTGCCTTAGGGATGTGGTTATGTTATGACAAACATAGCTCTCATCATTTCTTCTTTAAAATATATTATCAGTATAATATATTAATACTACTAAATTTTAAGTTTAAAATTTCCACGTAGGTGAATTCTAGCTATTCAAACAGTTTTGAATGGGTCCTAAACCCTTTAATCCTGCTATAACTGCTATGCATTTCATAGACTGAACAGCACAGGGGCATTCTGTTAGCCTAAATTCTCATTCTTGGCTGCTGTGTGTTCCATTAACTGCAGGCTGATAGGTTCAAATTTGTTTGGGGAATTATGTACAGGCTGAATTAAATGGTACATATATTAAGGATTAGAAATAGCTGCTATTAAAAACTCATTTTCCAAATAATTCCAAATTGGTGATGTTAGAACATACCTGAGTGAATCAGGATGCTGCTTTGTTCAGACCTTCATTAAGTCCATATTCTCTCACAAGCAAATATTCAATTGTCTTTAGGGCTTTGCATTATGTAGGATAAGTGCAGAGGTTTGCATATTTATAATTAAGGCTGATTTGTTTTGATCTTTGCCACAGAGAGTCCCATATCAGACTAGCATGCTTAGTGATGTAAAAATAAAATAATTAGGTTACTAGTTCAGGAAACTTGAGGATCAAATAAGCACAGTACACCCTTTCTCTCCCAATGAATGCAGTTATGAAACCTAAACAGAGCAAATGGGGGAGCTAAGTAATGACTCTGAAAAGTAGCAGGCAGATTGAGAAGATCAGAATTTGAAATATCACTAGTAGCAGTGAGTCTCCTATGTTTTTCCCTTCTGTTATTTCTCAATCTGGTCTCAAGACAGTCTAAAAGCTAGAACTGGACACCAGTACTGTCAGACAGAGAGCCAGGAGAAGCCTCTAGTTCAGGCTTAATGCATAGGAAAGGATTCTTCTGGCAAGGACAGCAGAGCCTGTAGGAATTGTAGGGCCTAAAACTGTACTAAGGGAGTTCAATTCAATGCAAAAAACTCTTCAATTCAAAAAGCTGTATCAAATATTAAGGCAAGTCCCTATGATGTTTCCTTTCTCTGTTCTCCTGCCACTTGTTCAAGATGCAGACGCAGTTAAGGAAAATTGCATGTTGGTGGAGGAACGGAGTGGACAGAGTCCCAGTTTTGTAGCCAAAGGACATAAAAGAGGTTCTAGGCAGTACCAGGAAGATGACAGGGAGGGACGACCTAGGGAAAGTAAACTCTTGTACACTTCCAGTGGTGCATGTGTGAATCTAATCCTAAAATGGCATCAAATACTCTTAATGCTGCACAAAGAGATAGAGCGGCTCAGTTCCCAAAAATGGTTACTGGCTGGTGAATATGTGGAGCAGGTCAGAATACCACTACAAAGTCTTAGAAAATTGAACTAACATTAAAGCCAAAACCGACAGAAGCATGGAAAGAATGGGTCAGCTAAATTCCACCCTGTTGATTGCCTTCTAAAACAAAAATATGAACATTTTTCACAGAAATTAAATTAGGAGTGGATCAAGTGTGTGACTACAGATAACAAGAGGGAGACTTTAGAAGTGATGGAACCGTTCTGTGTCATAATTATGATGATGTTTACATGAACGATGTTTACAAGTATGATGTTTACATACTTGTGTAAAAATTCCTAAAACTATCCTATAATAAAGTATATTGTATATTAATTTAAAAAGTAAAATGATATTAGTTATAATGTAAAGTGATAGTATTGGTTTATTACATAAGTAATCTAAAGGCTGTCAATTTTCAAATTAATATTTCAACTAGAATCTCTCTTCTGTGCTCCATGTTTGAGCAGGCAATAATCTATTTGACATCTCTGGGGGTCATGGAACTGGTGTGTTTCACATTTATTCAAGTAAGACATGAGCCCTGAACTCTCAGTCTACACTCCCCATTTATGCACTTCCTCCATTCTTCTCCAGTTCTGTAAAGAGCAGCACCAACTATCCACTTCCACACTACAGAAACAGTGACTCCATCTTGGCATCTATCTCTCTCATGTCACACTGAATCAAAAGCCAGATCTCCATAGTTCTATCCTCATTACACATACATATGCACATGCACATACACATACATGCACATATACACACATATTTAATTCTTTTCCACCACCAGTATTTTAGTCTTAATGATCTATAGCTCTTGCCTAGTACCCTCTAACAGATGTTTGTATCTTTTTTTGCCTCATCTCTCATTCTCTTTAATTCTATTTTTTAAGCAACTGGCTGATGGATGTTTTCATATTTTACTTGGATATTAGCACCATACGATTTGAAGTCTTTCAGTAAGTTTGTACTGGATTTATAATAAAATGTAAAACAATTAAGGAAGCTATGACCCCTTATATGATCTGGCTCCTGCCAGTTTCTCAGGTCTCATTCAGTGCAACTCTCTTGTTTACTACTTGCTAGGATTTCTCTTTAATTTCCTTCTTTCATTTTCCAGATTAAGAGAAGCTCTTGCTCTCTCTTTGTTAACCTCGGAGCCCCCATCATGTTGGTCCCTTTGCCTATAGTACCTCCACTTCCTTCTTCACCTTGACTATCTAACAGCAATTCATCAGACATATCTCTGCCTAAACAGGATCTTCTAGAAAGAGTGTTAACCTCCGCCTTCCAGAGAAGCAACTAATTCTATTCTTTCATGCTTACCAGTCACTTCCTTCAGAGCATTATATGATGATACATAATGTTGTGTGTTTTTAAATATCTCAAGTATTAGTGGCCAGTCAGTTCCAATAAGACAAGAATCATAAAGTCTGTTTGATTGATCAGAGGTCTAGCCTTAAATCATCTGCATATAAAGGTTTTTAATATTAAAATTAATTAACAGGTCCATTTTAAACATCTGATTACTTTTTGTACTTTGGTAAAGTATTAGTATTGTATTTCTCTGGGAAAAACAGAAGTATAGAATATTTTGTCACTTAGAGTAATTTTGTAGAGTATAAGTTGATATTACAAATAAATTAATACATGTGTTTAAATATGTTACGGCTCTTGAGAATAACAGAAATGCTGAGTGTCCATACCAATTTACCACGAGTAAACGGTCATTTTCCTGCAGTTTTCTTTAAACAAATAAAAAAATAAATAAACCTTGTTATGACATAAAAAGTACTGTTAAACAATTTAGGAGTAAATATCTCTTGTGTTGATTCTATATATTCATGTTTTTTTTTTAAAATATTGTATATAGCATGTCATAATGACATATGGTATAAAAATGATCTAAGAAAATTTTTCTTAAGTTCAAACCAAAGAATTAACTCTATCATGTGTTAGTCAGAAAGGGCCATATATTAGTGTGGATTTTATGTTTTAAGTACCATAAAGTCTAACTCAAACTACATTAAATAAGTAGAGCATTTAATGACACATGGTACTAAAACATTTAGAATTAAGACATTTGAATGGAAAGTTAAAACTCTCCAGGCTTCTAGATTATTCTAAGCAGTTCAAGGGCTTTACCTCCCAGGCTGTTTCTTTCTGCCAATGTCAGGTTTATCCTGTAATTGGTCCTTACTTATTACGAGGTTTTCATCAATACGATGACATTACCTCTTTGCTCATCCTGAGGAAAAATGGGGAGACAGGAAGAGAGAGAGAGGGAAGAGAGAGAGAGGGAAAGAGGGAAGGAGGGATGGAGGAAGAGAGTACAGTAGGGAGAGAGAGGATGATTCTTCCAAATCAATAATAATATTAACACATAATAATAATAATATAATAATAATAAAAGACCTGTGATTCACTGTGATGGGACTAAATTTAGATAGGCATCCTTACCTAAACCAATCACTGTGTTTCAAAGGAAAACTGTGGACTGACTTGGTAAATCCATGACAAGAGCTGTGGATTTATATTTATTACTGCAAGCTAGTGGAGACCTCTCTTAGATCTGAGCTGGGATGAATTTAATTCCAACTATATGAATGCTATATGATACGGTTATCACTTCAAAGAAAGAAATACTTAGCGTTGTAGGAAGGAAGAAGTAAATATGAAAATGTTAAAAAGTAAGCCCAGAGAGATCAGACTATCTACAACAAATCACAGACAAACATTTAAAAATATGATAAATTTGGGCTTCCCTGGTGGCGCAGTGGTTGGCAGTCCGCCTGCCGATGCAGGGGACGTGGGTTCGTGCCCCGGTCCGGGAGGGTCCCGCGTGCTGCGGAGCGGCTGGGCCCGTGGGCCATGGCCGCTGAGCCTGCGTGTCCGGAGCCTGTGCTCCGCAATGGGAGAGGCCACAGCAGTGGCCCGCGTACTGCAAAAAAAAAAAAAAAAAAAAAAATTAGCTAATAAAATACCACATGCAAAATCTGTGTTTATTTATATTAAATAAAGATCTTTCCAACATGCAACAGCTATCTGTTTTAAATAGAGTCTTCATTAGGAAAGCAACCATAATATTCAAATCCATGTGGTTTCAAAAAGCCCATCAGTTTTAACCCACAAGCACATGTATATATAAAAATGAATGCTGTTTCTTATAAAAATTGGATTTTCTCTCAAATTTTTTGTTTATATTAAAATCATATATTTTCTGTATGTTAAAAACTATTATGGATAAGAGTAAGAGAAATTAAACATACCACATTAGATAAAAATGGCAACTTAATTTTTCATCTCCACAAACATTAATTATAGCATTTCCATTGTATCATTATTATAGTCTATTATTTTTATGTCCTTTTCTACATTCATAAAATGAATTATATCATAGACATTCTTCCCTTAATTTTATACATCAAATATGTAGAAAATGATAAAAAGCAAAAGGCTTCATATAATAAAAATGTAATTTCAATTGCCCTATTTTTGCTAGAGTGGGCTTTTTATAAAAGGAGAATCCCTTACACAAATAATCCTATCTACTAAATCTAATTAACTTTGTAGAGAAGGTTTTATTGTGCTCTTTTATGTAGAAGAAAGACTATTCCTAACAATGATTTTCATGATTGCATATAAACAAAGAGGATATTTCCAAGGTTCTCTCCAAAACAATAAGAGATCTGTTGAGTACACATTAAACTGGACCCTTTGTAGAATTAATCATTCAAAACTTTGTTTTAATGGCTACTCTTTCTTTCATGCTGCAAACTGGGAGAACAGTGTAGCAGTTGTTTGCCTTAAAAGTTTGTAGATGTTGACCTCACGTGCAATTTAGTTTTGTTGCTATAGCAATCGCTACAGGGAAAAAAAAATAAAAGAAAATTAATCTGCCTTACAGTTTAGGTTCCTAGAGTGCACCCCCTATGTGGTGAGTGCAATAATTAAATCTTGTTTACTGTGTTTTCTTTAAAACCTTTGATGTACTTGATGATATCTTCACTGCCTGATTGATTCTTCAGGTAAGGGAACAACCAAAATTAATTGCCCTAATCTTCACTCAAGGAAAACACATACATTTTAAGCTAAAGCAAACTGAGTTTTGTTTTCTTTTTTTATTCCACTTCTAAACAGCTGGAGATTTTGTATTTCCTTTTCATTTCCTTTTCTGTATTATAAGAAAACACAGTCTCAGGGGGGGAAAAATAGTTGTAATCCACAGGTTGAGATTTCGATTGTGGAGCTTGAACAGAACAAAAGGATTTGCTCTTAAATTAATGCAACTTCCCTCCTGATACAAAATTACAGCAGGAAAAGAAAATTCTTTCCATATTAAGAAGCTGGTTTAAAGGAAGATGTAGGTTAAATTGGACTTATATTAAATTCTAAGAGCAAATTGTTTTTAAAATTGTTTTAAATCTTTCCCTCAGAATTTTATGCAATAAAGTTAATATGTATTAAAAATCTACAAAGTACTATGTAGGATTATTCCAGACAAAAACAAAAAGAGAAAAATAGTTTAAATGTATTAGTTTTTTTTTATGATTTTGTAACTGTTCTCCATGTAACATAGATGAATGCAAAAATTTTCACATCATGGGTGTCAACTTCTACTGATTGATCAAAGAAAAATAATTTCTATCTTCAGGAAAATAATCAGCTGCAAGTTACCAGTGCATCCTAACATTTACTGTAATTACCTAAAACCAACATCAGATGTTCTTTCAATCCTCCCATTGTTTTACTTGTTCTCAATTGCCAATTTCCTTTTATGCCCTTGAACAACTGTTCCTATTTGTTGCCACTTTCCTGTTAAACTCATATCCCTTTCATAAAAACAGAAAGCCCTGGCTTCTTTTTCCAGACAAAATGGAGAATATTATCTATGTAATCTCCTAAAACATGTTATATTGCAATTATGCAATTTATATGGTCATACCCATTTTATTTCTCCATGCCACAGGGAGAAGTGTCTTTCTTCTGTCTGAAGGCAATCTTTGCATTTGTTACTAACTCCTTTCTCAAAATGCTGTAGATAATTACAAATGTCTTCTATTGCACCCTCTCAATTTTAATCCTAACTACCTACTTTTGTCCTTTTCTTTAACAAACAAATTTCTAATAAGATAATGTTTACTTCTAAATCCCGGAAAGAAGGAAGGTATATGCGCCAGATTTTTGTCTTTTCCTTAACAGTATTAAATATACCCCTTCTTAATCCAGAGTAATTTCTAGTTTATGCCTTAAGCATTACTTGAAAATCTCTGTTAACAATTTATGGACCACTCCTCATTTTGGTTAGTTTTCCAGATTAAAGTTTATCCAAAATGATTGTTTTTTATCCCTCTCTCCTAAATTCATTCTTAACTAGAGGTTGCTTGTACTGATTATTTTTATCCAACTCTCACCTCTCCTTTTATATTTTCCTTTCTATTCTCCTTCAATATAAACCCTACAAGTAAACAGAGAATTTTTAAAATTTTGGCTTGAGAAGCACCTTCTCCATTAACATACAAAATGAAATTTAATCTCAGAAATATCTGAAAACAACTACAACAGTACATAGAGTGGCTTCTGTGGCTATTTTTTCTTATTTTTTCTTATTAAGAACCTGGTGATAACAATTAGAACTTACCTTTCAAACCAACACCTTTTGAAGGTGACAAAGACTACTTCAATAATAATGTCAGGCAAGAAATTAACAACAAGAAATAGTATCATCCTTTAATTTTGGGCCTGTTTTAGTTTCTAAGTCTAGATATTCTCTCACGTGCTCCACATTTTCTTAATCAACGACATTTGTACTGGAATTACTAGTGTGGCCTCACTGTGCTTATAGAAATTTTTTTTTCTCATGCATTTTCAGAGATTAGTTTTTAAAATATTTAAAAAGTCAGATATAGAAACAAATTCCAAGCAGCACATATATCATAGTGTTTACTACACAATCTCAAGAACCTCATTTGGAGTAATCATGGGAGTCATGGTGTATAACAATAATTCAATTAATTAAATGAGGAAGTCGTTATGAGACAGGCTGGGACCTGGGACCCTTCGCTGCAGTGCTGCAATATTTGCACCTGGACACACTTCTCCTCCAGCAACAAAATACAACGAAACTCTATTTAAAAATACAGCAAAAAATAGCCAGCGTGCATGAGCAGTTGGGACAAATTCCAGACAAAAGATACAAAGAGACCAAAATAACCCAACTGCCACTTTTGAAGAGCCCAGAGCAAAAAGTAGGGTACTGCGCATGACTCCTGCACACAACACCACCTAAGGGATGGGCAAACAACCTAAGCCACCACTCCGGCCTGACCCCTGGACACACCCCTACCCTCACCCCATATGAGAAACAAGTTTGCCACCCCCTCAGGGAGTGAACAAGCAAGGGAATCTGTTGTGTGTTCTGCTGTAGCAGGGGTTCCAATAAAGCCTTGCCTGAATTTGTCTGGCCTCTTGTCAATTTCTATTGATTGGGGAAGGCCAACAACCCTTGTCAGGAACAGACTGAGGTGGCTCTAACGCCTTGCAAGCCTAAGTAAGCGAATTGAAGCCTAAACCAGAATACCTCAACTAAAATATAGTCAATAGTTTATAATAATTACAAATGAAGCATATCCTTTAAAAATTGTGAATCATTATATTGTACACCTGTAACTTACATAATATTGTACAGCAACTATACCTCAATTAAAAAAAAAACCTAAGAACAAGCAATCAGAAAGAGCCAACTAGACTTACCTCTTAAAGGCAATCTCTTAAACTATAGTCAATCAAAGGATCTCCTTGCTTTGCCTACCTGCTTCTTTATAAAACACTTTCCCCAGCTCCTGTCAGCTCAGTGGTCCTAACCACTTTCGGTTTGGTGCTTTCCCATTCGAATTGTTTGCTAAAATAAACTGTTGAAAATTTCAATGTGTCTCAGTTTATCTTTTAACACAACATACCTCATATATAAGATCATACAATATGGAATGCAAAAGTTATTTTTAATAATCTTCTGTAATACTCTAAATGGAAAGGGGAAAGAGGACATTTCAAATGACTTTATTTTGATTATGTTTTGTTTTGGGCATAATGGTCAGTGAATTCTTCCTCTCTTCAAGGGTTTTCAAAACTTCTAAATCTGAAAAAAAGCCTTTCCACTATTTATGTATTAAGTTTATATAAGCCTTCTGCTACAGGTATGGCTAGTTATCTACAGATTTGCAGACAATACACACACACACCCAAGCACAAAAAGAGAGAAATACTTATATATTTATTTATATTTGTGAACTGATATAAAATTTAGATCCATAAATTAACATACCAATTTATGAAACTGATCTATTTTGTTAAGTGAGCAAATATTGCTAAAATAATATCAGAAACAAAATAATTAAATTATGTCTGCCCTATTTTCTATTTATGAGGGGTTAGTTTTCATTTATCAAAACATACTAATCACCATCATGACAAATCCAAATTTTACACTGAGACAGGATTTCATATTTTATTTTTTGACTAGAAAATAAATAAAACAATAATATAAAATGTAATAAAATTCTTTCTATTTAGATAGATGGCATTGCATGATTTAGGACTTCATAAAATTAATATAACAATATTGTATTTTAATTTGTGAGAATTCATAAATGTATCCAATATAAATACTAAACTTGGTACTTTTCAAAATGCTTATTTTATTAATATTTATTTATCAAATTAAATTACTTAGAAGTATTCAGAAATTTCATTAAAACATGAACAATTTTTATTCTGTTAATTGTAAAACAAAGCTGTATGAGATTCCGTGTTAAGAATAATCAACTTATTTAAAAATAGAAGGGAATTACATCCATATTAAAAGAAGTATAGTTAATTATAAGCCATACATTTAAATACACAATAGGCTGGTGTTTTTGCATACTACATTGTTCATAAAATGCTCTTTTGTAAAATACAATTGAGTCTAATAAATCTGGAATTAAATAATAAAAATAGTGTCATAAGAAGAAATACTTGAACTCCAAAGATCACTAACATATTTAAACACTTGAAGTATACTACCTATTGTGGTCAATTTGAGATCAAAGTAAATTTTATAACACAAATTTACTGTGTTTTAAAAAAAACAATGGAAACAAGTTTCAGGACTGTGCCTACGTGAGGACAATTGTGCAGATTGGGTGTATCCACGCTGTGGATAGAATAATGTTAACTAATTCCCTAGCAAATATGGGAATTTCATCAGCATCATGAAAGCACTTACTAATTCCCCACACACCTTACATTAATTCTTAATTAGTAATGAAAAATGTCAAAGCCAAATGGGAAATGCTGTACAAATTAAAAATGAATGAATTATTAACATTAGTCACCAAAAGAAAACCAAAATGTTTTCTCATTACATGGTATAGGGTACTGCTGACATTCATAATGACTTTAATTATATTTAGATTAGTAAATTTATGATAATTTTCCTAATGGTAATTATAATTATGTATGAGTTGGTGATAAAAATAAGAAAGGTGATTTGTTATATGAAAATATATCAATCTGAATATCTACATATCCATATTAATTTTCTAATAAAAACCTTGGAGATTTAGTAACCCCTTATATGTAGAACATCATTTTAAAAAAGAAACAATTGGAAGAAACATCTAAGAAGTGAATAAGTCTATGTATTTGTATTCAATCTCTAAACAATAGAAATCTATATTATAAGAGGTATTATATTTGCCCAGCTGGGTAAATTTAATAATTTGACTATTCTAAATTATTTTATAAGAAGAGGCAGAGAGGTGAATTGGCTAAAAGCCAATCAGTAAATTACAGTAGGAATTAAAAATGGGAAAAAGGCTAATAGCAAAGCAATAAATCTTGAACATCTTTAATATATGTGTAGCTTCCAAAATAGTAAATATATGTATGTGTTAAATATAAGCATATCAATGCCAGAGGAAAGAAAATACAATGCATATACTTTCAGTCTTGGTCTAAGAAGGTCTTTTAGTACCAGATGTACAAAACACAAATTTTAGACAAAAATTAATAAAACAGAATGCAAATAAATATTGAAAATGTATGTGGGTAAAACACCAAATTTGTTTTCACAGGCAATAACCATTCTGGGGAAATATGTTGCAACAAGTTGCCAACAAGAGTTTACATCCTAAACATATTTAAGTCATAAAGGAACATATACATATATGTTGATATATATAATATACCCCAAGAGAAATATTATATATCTACTAAACATATAGATATAATATATCCATGTAGATAAATTAGATAAAATCAGAAGTGCACACAATTAATAAAACAAATTTAAATGTCCAATTAAATAAACATGATATATTTTCAAATATACAATATTTATGTATATTTTACAGATCTTAATTTTTAACATTTGAATATCTACACTACATTAAGAAGAAAAGCAAGCTCTAGAACAAGATGTATATATAATAATATTTACCGAATTCATTATTGTAGAAGTGAGTTCAATACCAAGTTTTCCAATTTATTGACATGGAGTGCCTCTCCACTTACTTAGATCACTTCTAATATCTTTCAACAATTTTTGTGTAGTTTTCAGTCTATAAGCCTTACACTTCTTTGGTTAAATTTATTGCTAAGCATATTTGATACTATGGTAATAACATTACTTTTTAAAACTTTATTTCAAATATTTTGTCACATATATAGAAATATTAATTTTCTATGTCTATCCTGTATCCTGACACCTTCCTGATACAAGAAAATCATTACTTCTAGTAGTGTTTTATGACAATTTTACAATTTTGGATATCCAGGGTCATGTTGTTTGTGAATAAAAACAGCTTTATTTATTCCTTTCTGATCTGAATGATTTTAATTTGTTTCTTTACTTTTCTCTCTCTCTTTAATTTTTTTGGTCTTATTGTACTGGAGAACCTCCAATGCTAGAGGTGACAAGAGTGAAATACTTGCCTTATTCCCAATCTGGGGGGAGAAAATCATTCTTTCACCAAAGGTGTTGTTAACTGTAGGTTTCTCCATACTGCTCTGTATCAGGAATAGGAAATTCCCTTCTATTCCTAGTTTGCTGCAAATTTTTCTTATGAATGGATTTTGGAAAATGGTTTTGTGCACCTGTTGAGATGATCATGTACTTTGTCATTTTATATTATCAATATGATGCGTTACATTAATTGGTTTTTGGATGTTAAAGGAATCTTGCATTCCTGGGATAACATCATTTATTTATATACATGGTCACATATACAAAAAAAGGTATAAGATATATACTCCTTTTTATATATTGCTATATAAGGCTTGATAATATTTTCTTGTAGTTTTTATCTATATTAATGAGGAAAATTGGTCTTTATCTTCTACAGCCATTCTTAATGCTGGTTTGCATAGTATACTTTTTTCCATCCGAAAACATTCAGTCTATTTGTGTACCTGAGTCAACAGTGTGTCTCTTGCAGATCTCAGAGTTGGATCTTGTTTTTGTTTTATTTATTATGGCTCCCTCTTCTTTGTGGGTAGAGTATTCAATCCAATCACACTTTGAATATATCATGTTATGACTCTGGCCTTCATTTTTTAAAATAAGAAATCAAGTATTAATCATGTTTTGTGCCCCTGTACTTTATGTGTCAATTTTCTCTTGCTTTATTCAAGATTTTATTTTTGGTTTTGGTTTTTGATAGTTTGGCTATGCTGTGCCTAGATGTGAATTACTTTCTGCTTATAATATTTAGATTTTTTTAAGCTCTGAGATCTGTAGATTAATGTTTTTCTTCAAATTTGGGAAGTGTTCAGCCATTATTTATTCAAATATTTTTATTTTCCATTCTTTTTCTCTTCTTCTTCTGAATGCCCCATTATTCATATGTTGATATACTTGATAACAGCTCTCAAATCTCTAGTCTCTTTTCATTCATTGTTGTTTTATCCTTCGTTCTTCAGATAGAACAATTTATCTTGATCTATCATTAAGTTTACTAATTATTTATTTTGCCATCTTTAAATTTGACCTTTTAAAATTTTTATTTACTGTGCTTTTCAACTACATGACTTCTATTGGTTCATTTTCTAAAATTTCCTTCTTTTCTTTGAGATTCTCCTTTGATGTCCCATTGTCACTATATTTTCTTTAATTTTTAACCTTTATATCCTTTATCTCCTTGTAAATATTTGTAATATCTGCTTTAAACTCTTTTTTAAATGCAGCATATGCCTACTGTGCTCTAAAACAGTTTCTGTTAGCTGCTAGCTGCTTTTTTTCTTGAGTATGTTACAAATCTCCTATATCTTTTCATTTTTCCAATATTTTTTGTTGAAAAGTAGACAATTTAGATAATACATATTTAAACTCTGGATTATGATCCCCACCAGGGTTTGCTGTTGATATTTTGTTTGTTTGCTTGTTTTTTTAGCAACTTGCTTATGAAGCCTGTTTATCCTGTGACAGTCTGATATCTTTTCAGTTTTAATTTTATATTTGTATGTGTGTGTATGAGTGTGTGGATATCATATTTTAAGCCCACTCCTTCCAAGGGGTAATTTCATTGTCAGGTTTTAACTTTCCCGGTTTTTCTCCTGTCTCCTTTGCATGTGTATATGATCTCACATTCTGAAAGCATTTGTGGATTCCTAGGGCACTTTCTGTTCTCTTAAGTTTGCCTGTAGACAGGCAGGCTATGAGTGAGTTTATCAAGACTACTGTGGCTGTTTCATTGTCCTCATTTTCCTGCTAACTTTTCTGCCAGTCTACTGCTTGCCTTAAACAGGATTGCAGCTTCAAGTTTGGTGAGATTTGGGTCTCCCCAGTTCACCTGATGCTGAAATTTCAACTGTTTCTGACAAAACCCAGGGACACCTGTTTTTTTCCCACTCTCTGCTCTAAATCAGGCAACTCCTTACTGATAACAAGTTGCCAGTTTTGGTTTGCATTGTTTGCCCAAATATCCAAGGACTACTAAGCTGATGGAGCTGGGACAATGAAAGCAACTGTCGGTTTTTCTTATTTTTATCATATCATATCACTGATATTAAGGGCAAATTCAATTGAATTATCACCATAATTTAATTTCCTTGAGTGCAACCTCAGCATCCTAAAATCATTATAGGTATAAAGTAGATATTTTATATCTATTAAAGGAAAACCATTCTACTCATGATCATATATATAAGGGGAATGCTCCTAATAAATTTAACGCAAAGAAGATTCAAAGTTAAAAGAGAAAATAAAAATAACCATTATTCATTTCTTAATTTGAAAAATCTTTCCAGACACTTGAAAAATTGTCATACTGTAATATCCCACCCTTATAGCCACCTTTAACAATCCAAATGAATTTTACATTTATTTTAAAACTGAAATTCATTGCCAGGCATTCTTCATGTGAAAACCTTTATACATGTACATCTTTCATCAATGTTGTGTTAAACTTGATCTCGCTTACCTTGAAGGTTTTAGATATTCTCTTAATTATTAAAGGAATATTATGAGCAGTAAATTTTATTTTTAGTGGTTTATTTTGCACTTTGATTGAAAAAGGCAAGATTGTATGTTAACGCTATATTAATAACCGTATCTGATTAATCAGAATACCCAAATCCTAAAATATGCTGGATACGTTGGATAAGTTGATTTGATTATAAACTAATTTCTTACGAAATTTAGAATTTTATAACTAAAGTCAGAATTTGAAGCTTAGATTTTGATTATCACAATAATAATTTCACAGCACACTAAGTAAATATTTGAATTATTTGGTGAAACACAAACCTAATTTCCTTAGGTAAGGAAATTATTTCCTTAGCTAAGAGGAAACCATCTTAGGTACCAAATATGAATTCCTATGCTTGAATAAGAATGAGTTAAGATTCAGCTTCATACAAGGTGTATCTTAGAGAACCATGTGTAGTAAAAGATTACCTCTTTATACCAGGGCCTCTTTTGATTATAGGATGAGTCCTAAGACAGGAGTTAGGAAATGCCAGTATGCATCATAGGAATTGTTACTATTATTTTTCAACTAACAGGAACAAAACTGATTTTAAGTGAGAAGAATTCTGTTTTCCCAGTGATTAGAGGTTTGGCATGCAAATTTTGCTTTGGCCTTGAGAATAGCCAAATTGCATAACATAATAAACAGAGAAGAATTTGTGTTATCCAGAAAGAAGGGTCAGAAATGGACCCTAAAATAAAGTGGAGAGGCTGTATTGAATCCTGGGAAGAATGGGTCTGAGCTCTCAAATTAAAAAGTAGAAGGCAGTTAAAACAAGCTCTAAATCAGATTCTAATGTCATCAAAATTATGGTGGAAGTTTAATGTTTAGCTTTATTTTATTTGTTTTGGCTTGTTCTAGTGTTTGCTACCTACTATGTGATGTGATCTCCTTAAATGACTGCCAATTACTGTATCAGAATCTTCCTTTATCATTTTAATATGGTTTATAGCTTATATTAAAGCAAATAGCATTTTAAAATAATTATACATGAAGCTTGTTCATTTTTTCTTAAGGTGCATTTACCTATCTTCCTACTTTTGGAAATTTCTTTTAAAGCTTACCTTGGTCTTGAGGTGCCCTACTGTTGATTCTTGGTCAAGGCTTTGAAGTAAACATTTATTGGCAGACCAAGAGGGAGGATCAGTAATTGCCACTTACTTTGTGCCCACACCTTCAAATTATATTTGTATATATAATTGACTATATAAAATTAGATAGAAGTAATTGCCAAGTAGTAGGGAAGTTTCACATATCACGCTTGAAGTTTCTAAATGTGACCCATTTCTAACTGAAATTGAATGAACCTATGTTCTTAAAAATTCTTAAAAATTACCATTATAGAAAAAGAAATATAAAATAAGAAATATACCACTATTTTTAATTATAAAAAAATACTTTATATGAAAACATAGCTTTCCTAGTTGTTTCTGGTAGTTAATCAAAATTGAACCATGAGTTGGAATGACTGAATGCTTAGTCAGTGTGTTCTCTTCTATCCTTGTGGAAGGTAAAATCTCTAAGGGTCACCCTGACTGGAAGTATAAATCTAGATTTTGGATATGACACAATTTTTGAGGCTTTTCTTGCCTTATAAAATATAGAGAAATCTTCCAAACTTTTCCTCTTCAAAGCAAGATAAAAGAAAAAAAAAAGGAATTTGGGAAAGATATTATGAAATTAAGTTGTGGGCACTAGGAGAGTCAGTATTGCACAGATGATAGAATTTTGCAACAGTACTGTTAAGTGCTGGGGTGCTTGTATATGTAGTAAGATTTTAGCCTAAGCTTTATATTCTAGGCTCTGTTTTCAAGGAGGGGGCTTTAGGTTGGTGGTAATCGCTAGGTATTGACATATTGAGAAGCAAAAGCTTCTTCTTTCTAGAATAAACCTTCTCCAATGAAGAACTTCATATCTACTTCATTTTAAAGTCAAACAAAAGGTTAATAAACACAATTTATCCTATCAAATAAAATTCCTAGGAAACAAAGATTTTTTTTTTTTTTTTCTGTACGCGGGCCTCTCACTGTTGTGGCCTCTCTTGTTGCGGAGCACAGGCTCCGGACGCGCAGGCTCAGTGGCCATGGCCCACGGGCCCAGCCGCTCCACAGCACGCGGGACCCTCCTGGACCGGGGCACGAACCCACGTCCCCTGCATCGGCAGGCGGACTCCCAACCACTGCGCCACCAGGGAAGCCCAAAGATATTTTATTTTATTTTTTGTTTCACATTATTGTTTATATTTTGTATAAATTTTTAATTGAAGTATAGTTGATTTACAATGTTGTGTTAGTTTCTGGTGTACAGCAAAGTGGTTCAGTTATACATATATATATTCTTTTTCATACTCTTTTCTATTATGCTTTATTATAGGATATTGCATATAGCTCCCTGTGCTATTGTTTATTCATTCTATATATGATAGTTTGCTTTTGCTTGTCCCAAATTCCCAATTCATCCCTCCTCTGCACCACTCCCCCACCCCTTGGCAACCGCAAGTCTGTTCTCTATGTCTGTGAGTCTGTTTCTCTTTCATAGATAAGTTCATTTGTGTCATATTTTAGATTCCATCTATAGGTGATGTCATACGGTATTTATCTTTCTCTTTCTGAGTTAGTATGATAATCTCTAGGTCCATCCATGTAGCTGCAAATGGCATTATTTTATTCTTCTATAGAATTAATCTAAGTGAATGAAAAAGATATAAACTTATCAATTTTAAGGCAGAATACTTACTTGGAAATCATATAATTGAATATGGATAAAGCAAGTCAACATAAAAATATATTAAAGACAGTATGAGAGTCCTCCTGGAAATGTATAATGAAATTAAGAAAGAAAATAAAACACTTCATATCAGAGTATATGTGTAATCATACATAGCCAAGTAAAAATCTTGGCTAAAAAATAAAACTGCTGTAGTTTCAGCTCGTAGAAAACTGACGGACACATGTTAGTCAATCAGTCAATAAATGGATCCTAGTTGAATAATATGAATAATGATAAGCCCCACCCCACGCTCAACATGCACAAAAACTGCTCTGCCTTCTCTAGGGCTACAGATGAGGAGAAATGGGGCCTTAGCATCTTTTACTCAGCTACCACTTTTTATAGCTCCGATTAGATCCAAATTCTCCATCTCTATGCATCCAAACATGTGATTCTGTTCTGTGGGCATATTTATGTAGTCTTCATGGCAAATTCTGCCACACCACATTGCCTGATATTAACAATGTTGTGTCAGATTGACCTCTCATAACACCCTCAAATTCCAAACTCCAATAGAAGAGGAGGGAAAACACTGCAGAATTACCTTTTCCTACAAATTATCACCAATGAGTTTTTCCTTGGAATCTCTGGTCTTGTCTTTACAGAAGCTATTGAGATAATGGACACTGGCCTTGTTTTTTCATTTTTAGTAAATCATATGATGATTGCTCTTGTAGCTCTTCTTAAAAATGTGAGCATAATTGTATATAGTTATCAGTTTTGGACTGTAGGCCAAATTCTGACGTGTAAAGCTCCAAATAATATTCTGTTATATAAGGCTCAAAAATGCCTATAAATTTCCATATTAAATTTTAAAATATTCTATTTAAATTACATCTAGGCTTATACTAGTTACTCAAAATAAAGTATATAAAAGTATAAGCCATAATATATTAAACATAAATTTATTCATAAGATATATACATAATGGTGCATGGTACAACATGGTATATTTTTCAGAAAATATAAAATTTCAGGGCATACTTAGCATAATCTGGTTTAAATCATTATAAGGTGTTAGATGTATCTAAAGAACAGAGGGGGATAAAATAATAGAATTTTATAATGAAAAGCATATCAAATGTAAACTATTCACCGTTTTGCAAACTACACCCCTTGAAGACATTTGGAGTTCCATAGAGGACATTTTGGAGGATGTAGGCACTGTATAAATTCTAGAACCCACCACAATTTAACAAGAAGATTTCCAGTTTATTTTATAAATAAAATGTCTCAAAAATTGTCTTTTAAAAATGATTTCCACTATTAAAATATTGAAAAACCAGTGATCTCATTCCATGACTTATAGCTGTGCTAAGAATCTGAGGACCTTTAGAGTAGTTAACTGAAGCAGCTTTGTGACAACAAACGTCTACTAGCCACTTGATGGAAGACTAGGGATTAGAGCCTCGTCCCTGCTTCATGGTGCTGGGTTCGTTAAACCTTAGTTACATGACAAAATGTCATTTTGTTATTATTTGAAATAATTACGAGGGCTGACAACAATTGAGAATTCTATTTTAAATAATCCTTATCCATCAGGCTTTTGTTTTCTCTGGTTTTTGGAAAGAAAAAACAGACCAGACCATTAACATAGAAATGCAACTGACAGTTATAACCCAGAAATAACTACAGTTGTATTTTTAATAATATATTCAATTAGTAAGACCCATCAACTATTTAATTATCTTTGAGTCATAGTCAATAAACCAAATTCTGTAATGATTTAGTGTCTTTGATCATGAAATATTTTACTCAGTTGAGTAATAAAATAACACATTAAGAATATCTCCAGCTTGAGGGAAAGATAATAATCATACTGCTCCTTAGGTACTGTATACATATACACCATTAGACTGTAAAATTAATTGCTTCCTTCAGGCTATCAGGTTATTATTTAATTATTAATTTTTTATTATTATTTTATAATGTATTTCAAACACTCATGATTTTATTCACCACCTATGTATTGAATGCCTACCATGTGGCAAATCACTGCAGATACAAAGCCAATTCACATAGGCACAGGGTCTATCTTCCTCAGCCTTATTCCCCTTGTTGGAATAGGGGAAATGAACATGTTAGTAGGTAACTTCAATTCAATCTGATAAATACTCTATGAGGAAAATGCAGTGGTTATGAGCACAGATTTAGTGGGAAGTGGGAAATGGCAGTCAGCAAAACATTCCTTGAGGAAATTGCTAAACGTAGAAAAAAAGGTGTCTGCCTTTTGGGGCAGAATGTTTTGAGAACACAGAAAACCATTCTTCATAAAACACTGAGAAATAGATAATGTCTGTATACTCATCCTTATATCCTCCATTTACACATAAGGCACAGAGACTTTGACCAACATACAGAAGGTCTCATAGCTCCTAAATAATAGTCTGGAGGCTCAGCCAGGACAGTCTATTTCCAGAGTCCTTACTTTTTCTCACCAACCAGCAAAGCACTAGAAAAGAATAGTGATAGAGTATAACACATCTAGATATTCAGTGAATTATCCTATACATACATACAAAAATTATTCTGATTACAGATATTGACATTTATTTCTATTCTCATTACAAATATTCACATTCCATTCAAATTACTTTTATCCCTTAGACTAGGTATTTTCAACTGATTACAAATAGGTAGGTCAGAATATATTAATCTTTTTTAAATAAATATATTTATTTATTTTTGGTTGCATTGGGTCTTCGTTGCTGCATGTGGGCTTTCTCTAGTTGCAGCGAGTGGGGGCTACTCTTCGTTGCGGGCTTCTCATTGTGGTGGCTTCTCTTGTTGAGGAGCAAGGGCTCTAAGCACACAGGCTTCAGTAGTTGCAGCATGCGGGCTCAGTAGTTGTGGCTTGTAAGCTCTAGTGTGCAGGCTCAGTAGTTGTGGTGCACGGGCTTAGTTGCTCCACGGCATGTGGGATCATCCCGGACAAGGGATCGAAACCATATCCCCTGCACTGGCAGGCAGATTCTTAACCACTGCGCCACCAGGGAAGTCCCCATTTTATTAATCGAGTGTGTTTTGCTATTCCGAAATTACTTTATTTATATTTAGCAGTGCTTGTAAGTGTTCATATTTATTTTACTTCCCCAACAGGACATTTAAGGGTAAGTATGCAAGGATAGCTTATTCTTGTCTTAAAGGAGGGAAGTTTATAAACCAAAAATTGTGTAAACTAGTTAACCTCAAGTTCTTCAATTTAATATGACTGTCAGAGCCACAGTTCCCTGTGTTTTTTTTTTCGGTACGTAGGCCTCTCACTTTTGTGGCCTCTCCCCTTGCGGAGCACAGGCTCCGGATGCACAGGCTCAGTGGCCATGGCTCACGGGCCTAGCCGCTCCACGACATGTGGGATCTTCCTGGACTGGGACACAAACCCGCATCCCCTACATCGACAGGCGGACTCTCAACCTCTGCACAACCAGGGAAGCCCTCCCTGTGGTATTTTTGACCTCTGTAAAGAGCCTCTGAATTCTGAATTCCACATCCACTCTGAGAAGTATCCTTGTTCACCGTTCAAAAAGCTTGACCTATAACATATGGGCTATGATCTTCAGCCTTATCAATTATTATTATATTTGTCTCATCATAATAATTGAAAATCACTATAATTTCCTAGAAAACCTGAACTACTTTCAATTTTTTCTAGAATATTTTAGCAGTCATGCAGAATTTATATATATTTTTTGGAAATAGAAGAAATGCCAGTGAACTTCTACACTCTGCTTCTATTCCTAGAATTCAACAAAAAGTCACTCCCTTTCTGAATTCCTGGACCCATCCTTTCTTTTCCCATTCTTACAACACCTTTACTCAATGGATAATTTAATACTGGCCATACATATAGGATGATAAGCCAATGTTGGGTGTTATGGGCTGAATTGTGCCCCCACTCCCACCAAAATTCATATGTTGATGTTCTAGGTCCCACTACCTCATAATGTGACTACTTTTGAAAGTATAATTTTTTCAGTTAATTTATTTAAAATGAGGTCATTAGGGTGGGTCCTAATCCAATCTGACTGGTCTCCTTATAATGAGAGGATACAAGGACACAGACCAAAGAGGGAAGACCATACAGGTCTTCACTGAAGATACAGGGAAAGATGGCATCTGCAAGCCAAGGAGAGAGACAGCAGAAGAAACCAACCCTGCTGATACCTTGAATTTTAGCCTCCAGAATTACGGGAAAATAAATGTATATTGTTTAAGACACCCAGATTGTGGTACCTTCTTATGACAACCCTTGCCCAATAATACGTTGGTGGTAGGAGAACACTGTGTTCTTTTCAGGGTAATATCCACTGCTTTGCTCCCAGTTAAAGTTTCACAGTATGAACACAGGTTAGACCTGTAGCCAACACTCATGAATGAGGTCAACATTCATGTCAAATTTTAACCTCATCAGTAGCATCCATATCAATGGTTCTTACTAAAGTGAACACATGTGAAAACAAATCAAAGCGGAAATAAAATTTAAAATTTTCTCACTAATAATTTTCAAGTGTACATCTCTTTCTTTTTTAAATTTAATTTTTATTTTATATTGGAGTATAGTTGATTTACAATGTTGTGTTAGTTTCAAGTGTACAGCAAAGTGATTGAGGTCTACATATACATATATCCATTCTTCTTAAGATTCTTTTCCCACATAGGTTATTACAGAACTTTGAGTAGAGTGTACATCTCTTGACTTTATCTCCAACATGTAGTGCTCATTCAAACTAAGGAAGACAATGACTTAAAATGTGAGTCCTTCTGTAATGCAGGAAGATAAACTAGTGGTTTAGGTATATTCACTTTGATGTGAGCACAGTTTTCGAGCCCCATGACACTCAGAGAACAAACAAAAACTTTTTATGGTGATTACTTATGTGTGTAGTTTGTGGTGTTCTTGGGCTACTTTTCACCAAGTAAATGTGCCTTGTAAATGTCTTAGTCTAGGGGAAGCATGTAGGCAGAGAAAGGGGAAGGTAGAAAAGAAAATTAGGCCCACAGGGACACTGATTCAGACATTTCAAATTGAACCCACAACTTGAAAGTTTCTATAATTCTTATTGTCACATTATGCTATGTGAGAAAGCTTGCTGTAGTTTATATACTGAATTGATGGAGGAAAAGCATAAAGAACTCAAGGCTTATATTAAATGTGTGGCAAGACTAATTCTTAGTTGTTTTTCTTCCCTGAAGTTGTCATCTAATATCATGATAAATAACAACTACTATATTGTATATCCTAAATCTTGACAGTAAGCAAATATGTTATAAAGAGTTCAGATAGTTATGCCAGTCACATTGGTTTTTAAAAAATGAAGCAGAACTAATATAAGACAATTACAGAAATAAAGCAAAGACAAAATGCAGCTCTAGAGATATAAACAAAGTAGTTTTACACTTTTGACAAAATATTAAACAATAACAGCATTAACAGAACACTAATTTCTATTCTACTCAAAAAAGAAATACATAGTTATTACTTTGCTGTCACATTAAATCATTATAGATAATCAGAAATATTTTAATCACTAAAACAAATCCCCAAATAATCTTTCATACAGTCTATAGTCAAAGTTTATACAGAATATAATAACAGTGGGTTTAGATATGAGAATTTCTCTTACTTTTATTTTCTCTTACTTTTAATAAAAAAGAGATTCTTTTATTGCTAATACATTTATTATTAGAAGTGAAAGCCAATCCTGATATTTGGTATTTGTAAAACATATTTTTCTTGTCTTCATATAATTCCTTAGAGCATCTGTTCCAGACAGCCGATATTTCCTTAGTTTTTTAAAATTCTGATATTTTCTTCACAGGTTTTGTACTGCATGATACTGGAACTCAAATCAGAAACGTAACAAAACTACATTCCATCCACTGATTTCTCCTAGAAATGGACTTGTGCCTTCTATAATCTCTTCTAACATCAACATAAATCAGTGGAAGTGTATCACTTGGACTTATATTTGCAAACTTTCTTTTAAAAAAAGTTTAGGGCAACTGGAGAGAATTACAAAACAGTTAATGATATTGTGTCAGCACTTATTAATGCTGAAGATGAAAAAAGAGAAGAGAAGGAAAAAACTGAAGAAACAGCATCAGATGATTTGTCCTTTATTCGGAGAAATAGAATGGCTCTCTTTCAACAATTGATGGCTGTGCTTCATATCCTGGATAACCTTTTAAAGGCCAATCTAATTAATAAACAGGAACATGATATCATTAAACAGAAAACACAGATACCTTTGCAAGCAAGAGAACTGATTGATACCATTTTAGTTAAAGGAAATTGTGCTGCCAACCTCTTCAAGAACTGTCTTAAAGAAATTCACTCTACATTACATAAGAACTTATTTGTGGAAAAGAACATGAAGTATATTCCAACAGATGTTTCAGGTCTGTCACTGGAAGAACAATTGAGAAGATTGCAAGAAGAAAGAACTTGTAAAGTGTGTATGGACAAAGAAGTTTCAATTGTGTTCATTCCTTGTGGTCATCTGGCAGTATGCCAGGACTGTGCCCCTTCTCTAAGAAAATGTCCTATTTGCAGGGGTATAATTAAGAGTACTGTTTGTACATTTCTCTCATAAAAGAAAAATAGGCTATTTGTTGCCTATATATATTTTATATATATAGGCTTATATAAAGCTTATATATATAAAATATTGTTTGAACATTTGAAGTTATCTGAAGTAAAAAAGGAATTATTTGTTCTTTAATTGGTAACATTTTTGTTCTACCCTGCTTTCTTTGGTACTAGTAATCTTGTTTCAAAAAAGTTTTTCATATATAATATTTAATCTTAATCTCTTTTCATATAAAAGGTAAGATTTATGTTTGATTGAGTTATATTAGTGTACATGTGTGAGCACAGGAGAAGTTACAGAAGCAATCTTAATGACATTATGTATCATTTTAGGAGTGGCTAGGTTTGATATTCTTTCTGAAAGCTTTGAGTACTACTTTAGAGTGTAGTTGAAAGATCTGGAAACCAGGAACTCTGGAGTTTATCACAGTTGTATTGCCAAATTCTCAATGGTGTTTTTTTCAATTGTTGTAAAATAAGGATTTTTCTCTTACTGGTAAAAAAGCTTTTCACTAATTTGTGAGAAACATCTTTAAAAAGCAAAAAAAAAAAAAAAAGTTTAGGATATATATTTATTGGGAAGACTTTGAATTATTTTATAAAACTTTATTAATTTGTTGGAAATCCAGAGGCTTATATCTTTGACTAAATATTGGATAAACAATTCCATAGCAAATGGATTAATATATAATATCTGTTAATAACTTAAGAAGTGTTTATCCTGAATCTAGTTACTATTCACTAGCCATTAATAATGTAATTGCTTTCCATTTATCATAATAATAATTCAACAGTATGGACTCTGTGAAATCACATTTTGCTGACAAATGTCAGTTTTTAACTCATGTTGTGTACTATGGAGATGGTTTATATTTGCCAGATAAAAAGTAACCATAGATAAAATAATAGTAGTGCTTTGGGGAAAATATTTTCCATGCAAGACTCTGACTGTAGATCTCTTAAAAATAAATCTCTTAAAAATAACACTTAGTGGGTTTAGCCAAGGACAGCAGCACAGTATAAATATTTTGAAAAAGATTCATATCTCCTTAATTTTCAACATGATGTGGCACTGTATATCATTAAGATTAAAATATTTAAATTAATATAAATAGGATTAACTTTAGATTTTTCCTGTATATTTTGTTTTTATCTTATTGAAATGTTGATGTTCAACACACTCTGAAAAATATAGATTAAAAAGTGGTTCTCTGTCAGTTCAGCTTCATTTACTATTGGTTGGTATCTGAAGAGTCCTATTCTTAAATATTTGGCCCTACCCATATCTGTAACCTCTTTTTGTTACACTCTAACTCTTCAATCCCATGATCATGTTGAGGCAGGAGATAGATAGGTTTCAGGGTGAGCCACTGGAGTTCGTTCCCTGTGGGCAGAAGCTCCATAATAGTAGGAGGGAGTAGAAGGTAAGTCCTGCCCAGATAAGAGATAAGAGACCACAGATTTCTCATTCTTAAGGTCAAGGAGACCTTCCCAACTATAAAGCTCCTTAGAGGTCAAAAGGGGAGTGATGCCAAGATACCCATAGGCCTCTTCACTAGAATCCATCTTAGCTGAGAGATGCGCACACATACATGGGAGGACCCTGAGATATACCAAATACGGCCTCAGAACCAGGCAAATCAAAATAATTGGTCAAAGGAAACCCAGAGGAAATGCTCCATAAAAGTGATTCAAACTACCACAAGGGCATGACTCTCTCTCTGAGTCCGCCTGTGTGTCTATCCATCCATCCTCTTTTTCTTCCTAATAAACACCTTACTTGTTTCACTACTTTCCGTCTTTGTTTGAATTCTTTTCTGTAAAGCCAAAGGACCAGGGTCTAGTCACTGACCACTGGTCTACTGGCTAGGATTCAGCACTCTCACTGCCACACTCTGGCCTCAATCTCTGGGTGGGAACTGAAACCCTGCTTCAAGCCTCTGCAGGCTGCAGTCACCCGAGATCAATGTGTCTCACATGTCTGAGAGGCCATTTAATGTCAACCTTCCCTCTAAGTGGGTCCCCTCCCTTTCTTCATCACACTACCCAATATAAATTCTCTGTGGCTGTAGTTTCAATTGTAATTAGTTGTATTAATTTGTTTACATATTTGATATAAATTCCATAAATACAGGGACATTACGCCATCTTATGTTGTAGAGGCAGCATCTACCTAAATGCTTGAAAATTATTAGGAATTCAATTTCATATATAATTGATTGAATTAGTGTGTGGTGGTTAAGATGTAATTGATTAAATAATGTATAATAGAGCCATATCTTGAGCCTAAACACTGTACATTTTTAAGTTCAGATGAAAATGAGTGTGAAAGGAACATTTTAGGGTACTTGATGAAGGTCTGAGGAGCACTCATGCTTTCATTAACTCAGAAAATACTGAGCACAAACTATGTGCTAGTGAAATAAAGCAACTAAGATTTTGTCTTCACAAAATTTGCAATCCCATTGGCACAGAAAGAAAATAAGCAATAGTCACAACAAATAGGATAATTATAATAGGCCACAAAGCAAATAAAACCAAAAAACCCTGCAAAAATCAGAGCAGGGAAAGGGGTAACAGGAGTGCAAGGCAGGTTAAAGAGTAGGAGAGTGTGGCATAGACTGTGTGCTGTAGGACTGCATGTCTTTCCCTATGAGTTCAAGCACACTAATTAAAAATACTGAAAGAAATATTATTTACTTAATTATAATATTCTCAGTGTATTTGCTGGGAGAAAGAAGGAGGAAAGTGAAGTGCTGAGTAAAGAAATACTCTATAAAATTAAAGGATCAATAGGTTTAACTATATTATTTAAAGTTGTAAAAGTACCTCTGATACCAGAAAGTGTCCCATGTGTGCTTTAAGAAATATTGTTGTCTCATTTTAAAACTTTGAAAATCATGTTAAAAAGAAACAACAAAACAAAAAGAAAAAGGAAGAAAGTGAAATTGTTTTTTAAACTAGGTGAAATACTCTAATAAATGAGATACTGGTAAATTTAAGGAAGAAAGTTGCAAAGTAAATTTATCACATGGCAGAAATTTGCAATACTATTAAAGCATCGGATCAAAATATAATTATTAAATCCTGTATTTTTAATGGGAGAGGAAAGATAAATGTAAAATTGTGATAGACTAGCACATATACTCGTGGAAAATAAGTATTAATATAAATAAGAGTCTTCTGCCATCAGAATCTCAGCACACAATTACGTTTTATGGAAAAGAAGATATGCACAAACAAAGCAATAGAATTAACATTTTATGGTATACAAACAAATAAGAGCATATAAATATAGTCTGATTGTCTAGAGAAACATAAGGTTTTACGTATATGCTTTACATTTATTATTAATATTATTATAAAATGTTCTGTAAGACTACAGCTACGCTGAGGGTGTTTTCAAAAATATGATTTTATTTTCATTTTCAAAAACCATGAATGCTTCACTGATAGACAGTGATATTTAATTGATCAAATCCACAAATTTTATCAAGCATTTTAAACTAACCATCAGTAAATGTTTATTTTATCAAATAAATTCTAATATTTTTTTTCAAAGGTAAGTAAAATAAAGGTAAGCAATCATTCTAAAAATTGTATGAATAAGAAATAAAGAATGATGTTGCTGCTGATGTTATGTAAAGAGAGTTTTTCAGAATGTGGAGGTTTGAACATATTGGGAATATATGTTCTTTTGTTTTTTAGGATAAAAAAAATAAGTCAGATTTTTGTATGGAGAAAAAAATTATACGTTTAAACAAGGGGTTCCACCTTAGCAGAAAAATCAACGTTTGAACATGATTACTTGGCCTTTGATCTGTTTCTGCCTTCTCTATGGTCTCAGCATGACAAGGCCCTAGGTGAAGGAGAAGGAACATTCCTAATGGTAATTTTAACATTGGCTTTTGAGCGTAAAGCCATTTTGGATATTTCCAAAAGATTTCAAAAAAAAAAAGGAAAAAGGAGCAAGTGAAAATACTACACTAGACTACTGAACATTTGTAGTTAAAGCTTATTTAAAATAAAACTAACATTAAATCAAATGTTCAAAAAATTGACATATTTCCCCCAAAATAACACACATATGTGCAAATCATTATTTATTCTTTACTTATCACTGGAAGATATAACTACTCTCATCAATAATACCCTTTTGCTGTGAGAAATGATTGGATAATTTTATTTGTTATGTTTTTTCATGATATCATTATAAATTCTGAAGATAAAAACAACTGCAACTTGTAGTTTTTCTTCTGAGGGCTGTTAATTAACTTGATTGTGGTGATCATTTCACAATGTAAACATATATTAAATCATCAGGTTGTACACTTTAATGTATAATTTTGTCAATTATACTTCAAGAAGATTGGGAGAAAACGAAGAAATAAATTTTTTTCTGAGGAACATTTATTCTCATAAATTGGACCTCAGATTCTTTAATCTGTGTGGCTGTACTATAGCTTTTAGGCTTTCTAACATTGAGACATTTTTCTATATTCCACAAGAAAAAATGAATACTGAAATACTATAATATCATAAGACTTGTTTTATTGTATATATATTTCAGATCCTCTTTTTAAAAATTCAAAATGACCATGGAGAAGCAATCCTCCATGTAATGATCTGCAATGCACTTCTAAATCAGAGCGTGTCTTGAAAATAATACTTTCTAATATTCTCCTGCTGTGAAATTAAAAGGTCTTGCTCAGTAATATTTTTTCAGTTAAAACATAAATTAAAAAGTAATTTTACTTGATTTGCATATTTCTGATATTGAGATTCTCTGTCAGTATCACCCTATCATCATCCTCCACTTTGAACATTACAAAATCTTCCTAACAGATGTACCTATGTCTTTTAATGTACGAATCCATTCAATTTTACATAAAGCATAGTTTTGTTTTATTTTGTTTTGTTTTTTTACAGAACTGTGATCATGGCACTCCCTAGTTTTAACTGAGCTAATTAGTTTGCTTTGCTCTTTCATTAAAACTCAAAACCCAACATATTCTATAATGTCATTATTAGCTTAGCCCACTGCCTGTCCATCAGTCTCACTGCCCTCATTTCTGCCTACCTCTAACTGCTCCAGTTAGCAGGGGTTATATTACTTATTTGTGTGACACCATTTCTCTTACATTTTTGTATTCTAAGAAGACATCCCAATTACTCTTTAGAATCAAAAAACATCAGCTTGCCTGCCTATTAGTAGATACATTTTTCTCTCATCTTTGGAAGGAATATGTGAACATCTGTGAGATGTATATATTATGGACCACATAATGACTGCTATTTTTCAAGAAACCTTCTAACTCAGCAAGGATATTATTGTTTTAAGTGGAAATTCTATGAATAATTCCAATTTTCTCAGAAAAAAAAACCAAAACTTCAGAATGGAAAATGAGTTATCATAGAAAAAATAAAATTTGCTAATCTCTGAATTTTTAAATATAAATTTTAAATATGCAGGATGAAGCCATTTTTCAAATATTTTTAGAATTTCTCCATAAGATGAATATAAGTGGGAACAACCCCGATAACTTATTCTCACAATGGAATACAATATAGCAGTGTAAATGAATGAACTACAGTCAAACAGAGCAATACGGGTGTTTAGAAACATAATGTTGAGTGAAAAACACTCCCAGAGTATTATGTACAGTCTGATATGTTTATAAAGTTCAAAAAAAGCAAAACAAAACACTACACTGATTATATAAAAATGTGATGAAATTATTTTTATAAGCAATGAAATGATAAACACAAAATTCAAGAACATAGTTTCATCTGGGGAGAAGTGATGTGATGGAGAGTACCTACAGGCAGGTATAAGCTATTGGTGCCATATGGTTCTTGAACTGAGTAGTGTGTACATGAGTGTTCATACAATATAGTGTTTTATAACTTACATGCATTTTACACATAATCTTTTGCTTGTAATAATTATTATACTATATTAAAATATACAGCAAAATTATCTGAATTATTCATGATAATTTCCAATTTGAAAATAAAATATAGTTAAATGGTTCAAAAATAAGATATAAGTATTAGTAATGTCAAATAATTCTTCCAGAATTAGGTTGTGAAATAATTCAAACTTCATTATTCTTCCTGTTCATTCCAGATAGGCTAGATATAAAATTACTACCAAAAGCTCAGTGGTGAGGATGATTTGGGCAACATGTTCTTCAAATATTAAAGTAGTACATGCAATGTAACTCACCAATTCTGCTTCCAGGAAGTATCCTAGGAAGTAGCCAGGGAAACAGGTAAAAGGTAAAGAGGTAAAAGATGTAGCCTGGTAAAGATCATCACAGCCACTTTTGCTACATGAAAAATGAAAAAAAGAAAAAGGAAACAGTTAATTCATTATTATCCATTAATAAAGATATAAGTGTTGATGCTGTGCCATATTGTGGAAGCTTAGAGTTATTAATAAAAAGTAATTTAGAATTATGTCCATGATATATTACTGATATCGTGTATGTGTTGGGAAATAGAGTGTGTCTGACTCTGTTTTTCTCCTCCAAAGACAACTTTGTTTGTGGATCTTCTGACTCTCTTTTTCTACACTGGGTTGACCTATGCTTTACACACCTTCTTTCTTTAAGTTTTCTGTGAATTATAAGGAACTAATTAGAAAAGTAGCAAATATTAAAAATTAGTTTTTAAAAAGTCAACTTTTTCAAAGCTTTGTGATTTCTCAGTTGTACCTAAAGGTATGTAGAATACTATGTCCATTTTAAAAAACCTTACTTCTAGTGTGTGTGTGTGTGTGTGTGTGTGTCAACATGTTTGTAAACTTTGTGATTTGATATCTTAGTTTTTCACCTACAGATTTTTACCCCAATTTTTGTGCTTTTTCATATATAACAGATATTAATTGAATGCTCTGACCAAATATATGAGACCTCTGACTAGACTTTAGCATTAATTAGGTATTATATCCATTATTTTATAATTTTATTTTTTCTTCAGATTGCTTGAGTTAGGATCTAGGAGTTTAGAACTAAGGTGTGGGAAAACGGTGATGCTTGATTGTGTTTGCTTACTCAGAAAATATTTAGAAATATTCTTGAATATTCAATGCTTGTCATGAGAGATTTTACCATTTGAATTCATTTGGGAAATATTATTTACTTCTTGGAATTTTATGAATCACATTTGGAAGTTGTACGTAACTTTGTTTCTATAAGATGACTGTTTTTTCACATAGGGGTGTCCATTTTGTCAGAGTATCATCACAGGAGGATATGCTATAATTTTTCTTGAACTTGCCTTTGTGAGTTATTGTAGCAACAATACAAGTAATTGTATTTCCATGTTTTATAATAGCATTATTTGATACAAAAAATTTGATGTACAAAAGCCTCAGAGTCACAAAACTATAAACCTCTCAGGTTTTCAGTCTTTATGTTATCCAAGTATTTCCCTGTGTGAAACTGAGAATTTCAAGACCAAGATACCATATAATAAATTATTTATTACATTTATTATGAATAGTATGTTAAGCAATTAGGGAAAATTTCCCCTAAACTTTTGGAGAAATACACAGATTTATAACAGCCTTTTGCTATAATAATAAAAAAGGCATTATACTACACAGTGACAAAATTTTTAGTAACAGCCCAAGGCACATATTTATCCAAACCCTGAAATACCTCTTTTTTTTTTTTTTTTTTTTTTTTTGTGGTACGCGGGCCTCACTGTTGTTGCTTCTCCTGTTGCGGAGCACAGGCTCCGGACGCACAGGCTCAGCGGCCATGGCTCACGGGCCTAGCCGCTCTGCGGCATGTGGGATCTTTCCGGACCGGGGCACGAACCCGTGTCCCCTGCATTGGCAGGCAGACTCTCAACCACTGCGCCACCAGGGAAGCCCCCCCATGTTTTCTTAAGTGTCAAAAACAGAGCTTGAGTCAGTCTTCTTCATGTGCACAGATTTTACTGATTCATCTTTAAATATCAGCATTAGGTACTACTGATTTGGATCTTTACAGCCCTGATAGGCCTTTTACAGCCTTGATGAATGTTAGTATCATTTTGGATATTGGCATTTCATCTACACTTCCAGGTTAATATCACATTCATATTTAAATTGATTTATTGCAAATGTTATTTAAAAATTCATTTAAATACCACAAAGGAAAGTAATCTGTCTTGTCATAGAGGAATATTTTATCATTGATATTGTTTAGAGTTACCCGTATATGGTGAAAACAAACAAAAAATACTCACTTTTAGTTTTTATAATGATGACTTTAAAGTCTTTCTATATAGTGCACACAATTATTGCTTACATTTGAGAGCAGATTGCTCCCACTAGCTTAACAATGTTACACCCCTCCTCACAACTTATTCTTCTTTTTAGTGGCTGGCAAACATAAAATCATAATAATTTTCATAATTTGTAAAATACAAGAAACATGCTTCTGAACCTGTGAAATAGGGTATGTTTAATTACAGACAAATATATATGTTAAGATATATTTATAAGATATATTCAGTGATCTTGTATATGACTAGTATAACTAGGTGTTACACTATGGAAGTTCACATAATATAATTTCTATATATAGAGGTTTAAAAAATAGTGGATAAAGGATAAACTTATAAAGAGTATAATGACCATAACTTCCAATATTAACACCTCGAAAAATGAAACATTTTACAATATATGCTTATGGGAATTAGTAAATGTTGGTATTGTGTGAGATCTATAGTGTGCCTGAGTCTGAATTGATATTTCAAGCCTTTTTCTCATTATATAATAAACTATTTTGATTGCATATGATTTTCAAAATCATACTTTATTTTTAGGGTGGGAAATGTTTGGAATACAATATGAGACATCTCTTCACCAAACTCTCTGCTAGTTATAGAAGCCTATTAAATCAATATTATTTTTATTATTATTTATTATCTTAATTCTTTGTTATTTAAGCAGTTCTATAGACAATAAATATGAACTTCCATAACAATCTTCTTTTTTACTTTGCCTATTTTGAAAAATGAAAATATGTTTAAATACATTTAATTTCTCTACATTTGATATAGCTTAAAATGGATGCATGCATTATGTTCAAAAGTGGTTTTAGTTTTTAATTTTCCTCCTCTAATGTTAAATTTAATTTTGACAATTCTGCCAGAAATTCAATTGCAAAGTCATGGCTTGAGGTACTTTTCAAATAAAAATCTTTGCTATTACCTTTTCAAAATAAACTTGGTGGGTTTTAAAGTTGGAACATGTACTAGAAGTTTTAAGCAGCTAAAGATATATTTGAACCAAGGCAGATTTAACCATGATAGCTCTAGAGTAACTAAAGTAAAGTTATGGTAACATTCTGACTCTTTTATTGGCCTGGATAGAGGGGATAGAGAAAATTGCTTTTAAAAGTAGAGAGCGCCTGAAACTTATCAGGTATATCTTGTATTAAAATGATCTAATGTACTGCCAGGAAACTGGCAGACTTGAATTGCTGTTCAGGTTTTTTGTAGTTAATAATCCTGAGTGTTACAGGCTCATCTTTGAAACATATTAACTGTACTACACTATTAAATGTCTAGAGATGAAATAAATGTTATTATGAATGAGGAATATGAGTCTATGAGCATTTAGGGGTAATTTGGTTTCTTTCTGTGTGATTTATATGTATGCATAGAGATAACTTAATCCACAAGAGATGTGCAAGTAATTTATTTCCAACCACTGAAGTAAAAATGGACAATAATTTATATGACTTTTAATGAGGTGCTGCAGCCAAGGCAAATATGGCATTGAATGATACAGAAGTCCTGTCACTGTACTGTTTATCTTTGCCTTGGGGCAATTGGACATTTTTGTTGGAACATCAAAGTATTCCCTTTTCATGTGTGGGGATGCACATACAATACACACATACCCAAACAGAACATATGCATTCTCTTGGCAGTTAGACACTAAATGAGTAATAGAGTTGGCTGTTTTTATTTAAACTGTGTAGTCACAATATTTTAATTAAAAATGTATTATAAAATTATCAGGTGCTGAAATAAATGAATATTGGTATACAACATAAATAACATTTTATTTCACAAAAGGTATTATTTTCCTTTCATTCTACTGAGACCTTTGTAGAATTTTACTCACAACATTGTAAAACATTTTTGTTGTGTTATATTTTTTTCTATAGAAATGATTATGGGATATTTCTATTTTCTTTTATTTATTGATCTTATGAAATATTATAAAGATCCAAAAACATGGATTGAATGTCTAATGAATATTTTGGGTAAAGAAAATATTAGAATCTTGCACATAGTGATACAAAAACAAGTATAAATAAATGTTGATTGTTTAAATTTCAGAGATAATTGCATTTATTGTGTTATTGCATTTTATTTATCACAATTTACTGTAACTATAATACATACTCATAATCTATTCTGAAATTATACTACTAACACTGTCCATTTTTTTAACCATAGATAGCATAACTTTATTTATCAATAAAGTTGTTTTCTAAAAACCTAGATTGCTTTCCAATATTGGTTGTATTTTTTTTCCTTTGAATGCTAACAAGTTTCTTTTTATCAATTATATACTGTAGTCTTGGAATTCTTATGCTGGTAAAGATGGTTTAAACGCACCAGGGTCTTGTTTCCCCACAAATGACAATTGAAAGCTCTGGACAGAGTACAAGGAACAGCTATCTGAGGATTGTGAAAAATAAATAAGTTCAGGCAGATTAAAATGGAAGTCAAAACTAAGAAAGTTCTGTATAGCAATGAGGTTCTTGTTGTTGTTATTTACCTCCAGATTTGATCCAAAAATTGGCCTGAGTCCTGGAAATACTCAGAATGCATGAACAGTACAAATCCAGAAGAATTCATCTATCTTCATCCAGAGCACTGAAAAAATTGAGTCTTGTAAGCAGAAATATGAGGAGTTCCTTTTACAGTCAAAAAACTATACTTCTGAGAGGTCAGTGACAGAGCTGTCACCAAACACCCCAAGAGAAAAAGCCATGTCTCAGTGCTAAGGACCTAGGAAAAGGGACCCCATGTGTCCAAAAAAGAAGGGGAAAATCACCATTGTTTTTGCTTCTTTTCTCACTGCATTACCACAAGACAACTGCAATCTAACTGTAAATATTGCAGCAAAATATAGTCAAAGCATAGTACGTTTACCATATTTCAAGAGTTGAATACACTAATACCGGAAAAGTAATTTAGAAAAAAAATGCTATTTTATCCCATTATAAATAGATTTTACAATAAAATATTTCTCTTTAACACTATTCCCATCATAATTCTCTGTTTTGATTGTAGTCACATAAATAAGATTATCAATGACTTGGCATCTCAGTTCCTTGTTTTTTTGTTTGTTTGTTTCCTTTGCACTTGTTTTTTAGATTACCTTGGTTATTCACTCCCAGGTTGATACCTTATACGCTAGCAGTCTCTCATAATTTCAGTTCTGGTCACTCTAACCTCTGAACACTCTATCTTAAGGCTCCAGCTTACTTATCTGATATGTCAACCCCAGAAACCTATAACCCTATTAGAAACTTGCATACAACTGTGAGCTCCTTGTCATCTTTCCCTTCATTTTACTATTTTGTCTAGACCAATATCCAATTAGAGACAACTCTATGCCTGAATCCATAGAGGTGAATATGGCTAGAGTAAAATGTAAATCCATAGTAATGGCCAAATTTTAAAATCACAATAGCTAATCTAAGTTGGGGCCTTAATATTTAACTAGAATTTTCCTTGTTTGTTTTCTAATTAACAAACTAGATATTTGACTAGAATTTTCCTAGTTTGTTTTCTATCCTACTTCTGTTTACGATTATACTTCTCTTTATTACCTTACTCTTCTGGATATTTTAAGAGATTGTCTCCTTTCCTTAAATCTCCACCTTGTTCTCATTCTGACCTTCTGCTGATGACCTCACCCTCTATTTTACATAGAAGCAAAAGACTCGGCAGACAACATCTGCAATCTTCATTCACTACACCTGTCCACCTGCATCTGAGCCCACACTCTGACTTTTCTCCTGCTACTATATTTCTCCAAATTATCGGTTTTTTTTTCCTACAAAATTCTTTACCATCATGTGTATGTAAAAACTGCATCTCCTTTATACAGCTCAAGGACTTCACTTTGACAATTCTCCAGGTAGTCTCCTGCAGCATCATTTTATTCATTCCACTTGCACTTTCAATCTTACTCAATAAGAAGTTGTTTAATTTAAAAATTTTTCCTTCTTATACTGAGGCATGATTGAAAAATAAAAATTGTATATTTTTAGGTGTACAATGTGATTTGTTAAGGTAAAGAACATGATGATTTAATATATGTATACATTGTGAAATGATTTTCACAATCAAGTTAATTAACACATCTATCACCTCATGCAGTTAATTTGTGTGCATGTGGTGAGAACACTTCACATCTACTCTCTTAGCCAATTGCAAGTATACAGTACAGTATTATTAGCTGTAGCCACCACACTGTACATTAGATCCCCAGAACTTATTCATCTTAAAACTGAATATTTATACATTTTCACCAGCATCTCCCCGTTTCTCCCATCCCCCAGCACCTGTAACCACCATTCTACTCCCTGGTTTTATGAGTTTGACTTTTTAATATTCCACAATTAAGTGAGATCATGCAGTATCTTTCTGTGTGTGGCATAATGTGTGTGGCATAATGTGTGTGGCATAATGTCCTCCAGGTTCATCCATGTTATCACAAATGGTGGGATTTCCTTTATTTTAAGGCTGAATAATATTCCATTGTGTATATATCTTAAAATTATTAAAAATCACCTCATAATCAAGCCTTGTCATTCTCTACACCATTGTTTTCTCTTTGTCTTTGCAAACAAACAAATAACATCAACCCTTCTTAAAGCTGCTATCTTACTTTTATTTTTTCTCTTATTGTTTCATTTTTGACCAATTCAGATGAGGTTGGCACATTCAGCACTGAACTGATACTGCTCAGTTAAGTCACCAGTGATATCACTGCTGTTATACCAACAGTCAGTTCTCAGTTCTTGTCATTCTTGACCCATCAGCCATCTGTTAACAAGATGAAGGTAAATATTGAGACCTCTCTGATAAATGACAGAAATTAACTTTGTCATCATATAATTATTCAACTACTCTTCTTATCAGCTGCAATACATAGTCTCTTTATTTTGATAAAGTTTGACAGGGTGATTCAACAGGGAACAAAAATCTATATTACTTAAAATATCCTTGAAACAAATTTTAACAGAATTATGTATTGTGAATATACATAAATATTACTTGGTGTGCTTGTTCCTTATTGATTTTTTATTCAAGGCATATTGTTGATTATTAAAATTTTTGGCAGAAAAAAGATATTATAGAATGGCTTTTAGTTACTGAAAAAATATTCACTGTTGTCACTTGGATGTCCTTCAACATTTAGTCAGTAAAACAGCAAAAACTCAAAACCAAACCATAACATAAAAAAGTATTACTTTGCTCATGCTCTTGTGTATTTTTAAAGTTAATGTTTTTACAACTGAGAAAACCACAAATTTAACTTCACTTGATATCTGACTAGTAGATATTTTCATTTGAGCAAAATATTTGAATACTTCAATTTAAATTTAGCATATTCCCTGAGATTATAGTGAGTATATTAGTGCACTAAAGGTCTTTATAGAATAAAAATATCACTGGAAATCATCACTATAGTTTACCTATGCAGCTAGTAATCTTTCCATAGACTCCAGGTAATAGCATATTATCTGATTGCTTTATAATATCATCCTTGTTTAAAAAAAGCCTTTGAAATTCATGATTATAAAATCAAACTTTTCAAAGTTTTATTTTATTTTGAATATTTTAAAATTCAAGATATATATAGGTATATAAACAGATATATATCTTCTTTCATGGGTATAGAATATGTAAAAACATTACATGTATTTCTATAACAGAAATCTCAATATAGTCAATTGATAATTCCAAAAACATATTTTGATTTTAATGAAAAAGAGATAATAAATAATTAATTATTCAGAAATAATCAAGTCCCTGGAGGAAAAAATACTATGAAGCTCTAATTATTATTGAACTATTGATCATATTACATAATAGAATTATTAGAATGTGTCACTAGCTGTGCTCAGAAATAATGAATAGCCTTAAATTTGTTTTTTCATGTTCAGATTAAATATATAAAACTAAAAAATGTGTAGCACAATAAATGTAAAAAGTGGGAAGACATAGTAAAGAGAATAAGAGAAAAATATATAGGAAATTTAAAACTGTATACATATATAGATTATATATAAATACTAATATTTAATAATGCACTTAACAATAGACAAAACTGTGTAATATAATAAAAATACAGGACAATAGGCATGAGAAAAGGAATGTAATGATAAATGAAGGAATATGAAGACCCTTGAAATATTCAATATGCATTGCTAGGAATAGCTTTTAAAAACGTAGACAGAGGACTTCCCCTATGATGAAGTGGTTAAGAATCCACATGCCAGTGAGGGTTCAATTCCTGGTCCATGAAGATCCCACATGCTGTGGAGCAACTAAGCCTGTGCATCACAACTACTGAGCCTGTGCTGTAGAGCCCACAAGCCACCACTATTGAGCCTGCGTGCCACAACTACTGAAGCCTGCTGCCTAGAGCCTATGCTCTGCAACAAGAGAAGCCACTGCAATGAGAAACCCACACATCACAACAAAGAGTAGCCCCCACTGGCCACAACTAGAGAAAGCCTGTGTGCAGGAGTGAAGACCCAACACAGCCAAAAATAAAATAAATAAATAAATGAATTTATAAAAAATGAAAAAACATAGACAGAAAATTATGTAAGTGATCCATTAATTTCCCCAAATCCATTAGCAAAAGGGAGATGTATATTCCACATTATAAGTTTAAATGGGAATATTATTATAGATTCAGAAAAAATTAAAATAGAGGAGATTCATTTATAGTATTCTGAGAAACATGACATATTGATGAATTAATAGTTTTCAAACATACTTTTTAAAAAATATGTGCTATGCAGAAAACACAAGATATAGACTTAGACATGAGTGATATGCTATTCTCTAATGCTATTAGCTTAGAGTGATATATTATTCCTAGATAACATCCGATTGGAGAAAAATTTATTAACAATGGTATTTACTATTTCTGTCCTTTCATATTCACCTCCACTTTTAGAACCACTCTTTTTAGGTATCCATCCTTAAACCTCCCTTGAACCTGCCCTTACCAATGTCAATGAAAATTTCCATGATCAAATCCAGTGGCCATCTCTTTGTTGCCATTTCCTTTTACTGCTCAGCATAATTATTAACGTTTTACTAACTTAACAAATACTTCCCAAATACTTTGTAAAACTATGCTCTAGGATAGTGAATAAGACAAAAAGGAGGGAAAATAAAAATAAATGTTATCAAACATCATTCCGTAAGAGAAAAAGATATCTTAATAAGCAATGGATGTGATATAACTCAGAAAAATATTGTGAGTTTCTTACATGTGTAAATTCCATCAAATATCTTTTTTTTTCCCTAGTAAAAATTTTATCATGAACTAATATTGGCATCTTTATTGTTACAAATTAAATACTAAATAATATCTTTGTTGATTCAATAACTTGCTTAACAAATATAAGTTCAGTGTCACATGTACTATGATATCTGCTACACTTTAATTATTAAAAATAAGAAAAAAAATAATAAAACTAAAGAAAAATATATTTTTCAAGTTCAAAGGGGTTTAGTCTCATAGACCACTAGGCCAATTCTATATTAAAGTTCATATTAGCCATTATAGTAATCCCTTTCCAGGAAATCTTATTTAAAGTTTTTCACTCCTTCATGAAGAATTACATAATTGCAGGCATTAAATGCCACATTAACAATTTAAAAGTTAATTACACAGAGGATATGTAAATCTTTAGTAATATGTTCTCTTGTTACTTTTTAAGAATTACGTTCTCAGATTCATGCAATTGACTTAGTTTTATCTCCTTAAAATCTAAATAGAATGTTGCTTTAAAAAAAAAACTTTTGATGATATTGATTCATACGGCAGGGTACATTCATTAGCATAAATTAGCAAAAAATGTTGAACTTACTAAAGAAAAAATTGAAATTCTGAAAACTGCTGTAAAAAACTCTGCTTTTTTGAAATACTACCCAAATTTAACAGCCTCAATATATGGGGATCTTGAAGCTAAACCTTTGAGCTTTGACTTATTTAATTTCACAGAACTTGATATTTTAACATTTAATGTTATGCCACTCCAGTTATGGTAGTCAGTCTGATACATATGTTTCTTTTTTTTTTTCTTTCCAGGATTACTTGTAACTGAAACTAATTTCTTATTTTATACTAGATCTCACTGAACCATTTTTTTAAAAATATGTTCTCAGATATAGAGTATTAGACTCAGTTCTTTGATCTTCAATCCAGTTTTTCCTTTTTTTAATGTTTAAATCTCATCAAATTCAAACACTGTCTTCCTATTTTTTATTAAAGAGAACTGACTTTGCCTGTGTGTGTGCATGTATGTATGTCTGGTCAATGATCTGTAGGTATTTTTTAATCTCTTAAATCTCTTTCACTTAGGTAGCATAATGGAGAAAATTAAAGTACTTAAAAACACACATTTTCATGTCTTTCTAGTACCAAACCTATGCTAAATATCTTAAGAAAATATAAAAAGCATACTTAAATACCAAAAACTCTTTTGGTATAGAGAAAGAATAAAAATTCAAAGTAAAAATAATGTATGAAATTCTAGTTTACAGACAATAATCTTTAATAAAAAGAGACATTTAAATGAATTTCTAACTATATTTCAGTTGATCTCCTCCTAGAATGTATACACTTTTATTAAGTGATTAGTATACAAATGAAATTGTGTCTTAGTTGATTTCAACTTTCTTAATATAAGTGCATGTCTAAAGTAAAAATAAGTGAAAGTTTAAGGGATAATCTGACTTAAGTAGTCAATATAGAGAATAAATAGTTCAAAATAAAATGTGGATTATTTTACTCTTTGAAATAAATTATGTGGTTTGAAGTTTAAACAGGAAAATATAAATTTAGCTTAACCAGAAGAGTGATTACTGATTTCTAGACTTAAAAAAAAAAAAGTGGGAAAATAGAAACCTTCCCACTAATGACAGGAATAAAGCAAGAATGTCCCCCTCACCATTTCTTTCCAACATTGTACTAGAAGTACTAGCTAATGCAACAAGACAAGAAAAAAATGTATAATAATAGAGAAGGAAGAAATAAAATTGTTCACAGGTGACATGATTATCTATGTAGAACATATAAAAGCATCATCAACAACAATTCCTGGAACTAATATGCAATTATAGCAAGGTTGCAGGATGCAAGGTTAATACACAAATTATACAAAAGCCAATTGCTTGCCTGTACACCAGCCATGAATAAATGCAATTTGAAATTTTAAAAAATACAGTAAGTAGCACCCAAAAGTGAAATAATTAGGCTTAAATCTAACAAAATATGTACAAGATATATGTGAGGAATACTACAAAACTCTGATGAATGAAATCAAGAAGAACTAAATAAATAGAGATATAGTCCATGTTCAAGATGTCATTTCTTCCCAACTTGATCTGTAAATTCAATGCAATCCCCACCAAAATACTAGCAAGTTATTTTGTGGATTTGGACAAATTGATTCTAAAGTTTATGTGGAGAGGAAAAAGACCCAGAATTGACAACAAAATGTTGAAGAAGAACCATGTTAGTGGTTGCCATTACTCAACTTCAAGACTAAATATAAAGCTGCAGAAATACAGTGTGGTATTGGTGAAAGAATAGATAAATAGATCAAAGGAACAGAATACAGAGTACAGAAATAGACATATATAAATATAGTAAACTGATATTTGACAAAGGATCAAATTTATATAATGGAAAAAAGACAACTTTTCAACAAATGATGCTGGAACAAGTAGACATTCACTTGCAAAAATAAATGAATAAATCTAGACACAGACCTTACTCCTTTCACAAAATTAACTCAAAATGGAAAATAGACCTAAGTGTAAAAGACAAAACTGCAAAACTCCTAGAAGATAACATAAGAGAAAACCTAGATGACCTTGGGTATGGTGATTACTTTTTACATACAACACCAAAGGTATGATCTATGAGAGAAATTATTGATAAGCTGGACTTCATTAAAATTAAAAAATTAAAACCTTCTCCTCTGCCAAACACATTGTTTATAAGAATGAAAAGACAAACCACAGAATGAGAGAAAATACTTGCAAAAGACACATTTGATATCCAAAATTGATAAAGAACTATTAAAACTCAACAGTAAGAAAACAAACAATGCAATTAAAAAATGGACCAAAGATCTTAACAAAAACCTCACCAAAGAACATGTACAGATTGTAAATAAGCATATGATGATGCCCCATATCATATGTCATTAGGGAAATGCAAATTAAAACAACAATGAGATGTCACTACAAATCTATTAGAATAGCCAAAATACAAAACAGTGACAACACTAGATGCTGGTGAGAGTGTGGAGCAACAAGAACTCTCATTTATTGATGGTGGGAATACAGAGTGATACAGCCACTTTGGAAAATATTTTGGCAGTTTCTTACAAGATTAAACACACTCTTACTATACAATCCAGCAATCATGATCTCTGGTATTTACCCAAGGAGTTGAAAACATGAAAAGCTCCACGTAGATGCTCACTGCAGCTTTATCCATAATCACCATACTGCGTGCACCATTCAGGTCATAATTTCCATCAGATGATTTAGTGGAATTGTGAGCCTGAGTATAAGAAGTCTTCTGAATCTGCTTGCATTTTTTTTTGTTTTTGTTAAAACAACAAAGAACAGACAAAGAAAATAGTCATAGGTAGTTAGACCACAACATGACCTTCAATCATAGTCTGCCAATTTCTGACCATGAAACACATTTTTTTCATGGGTGAGATTCATGCCATGGAAATTGTTCAAAAATTTTTTTGCTAGCAAATCCTCAGAAATTTCTAAATTAAACTTCATCAGTCTGCAGATCAGTAAGCCCTACTCAAAAAGAAAAAAAATCCTTGAGGCAATCAAATATAATTTTGTTTGTTTTAGTACTTGTGACTAATGATTTTTTCAGTATTTCTTATATTGAACATAGCTGGTGCTTTCACATCATACCAATATTGAAAAATGAAGAACTACTTTCTTCTTGGCTCCTTTTCTGCCTCCTTCTGTAAGGCGTTTGTTCTTGCCAACCCAGATGTTACATGTTAAGGTTGTTACTCATAGAATGGTAAGTTCATTATGCTATTCTGAATAAAATATCAGAAAACAATACTTATTTTTTTTATGTTCTGCTGCAGTTCAAATAACAGCAGTATTATCTATCACATGATAAGTTCAAGGCAACTATTTTGAAAACTATGTACCATATTATTTTGTGATGGTTATTTCTTCAATGTAAGGTACTATGTCCTCTATGGGTTTAAATATTTTATCTTTTCTATCCATTCATGATCAAATTTAAATTTTCTTTTATTCCTCCTATATCTGATTATTTTCTTCCCTTCATCTCAATTTTAGGGATTTAAATAGTATACTTCAATTTCCATGTTATTCTAATTAATTGTTCATTTGTATTGTTTATTATACATCTTTGGCTGTTGTGTATATTCATCACCTTTTTCTGGTCTCTAATTTTACCTTGGTCTTTATTTTCTCCTTGATGATAACTAGTTAGAACATTTTTGGCTGAAAAATAAACTATGTTTCCAAAATTTTTAGATTCTAAGGAAAATATACTATATCTCCTAAGAATTCCAGATAATTAGTGACATTCAGGTTGATTGATTCACTGACTCAAATCTTTAATCAAGAAACTGAGTTATTTCCCTTCTTGCCATTATCAATGTTCCCTTCACTCCCTACATAGTAGGAGAATGATAAGGACACTTCCAAACAATGCAAACAGAATCAATGGCATTCTGACAAAGAAAATAATCATACTTCCCTATGACTTTTCTGAACATTTTATTAGCTAGAATTGCCACATATCCATTCTGCAACCTATAAGTGGTGAAAGCAATGGGAATAACTTCATATTAATTCCACCCTTGAAATTGGTATTGAAATCACTTTTTCTAAAACACAGAGTTCCTTGAGGAGGAAAGAGGTAGCTGAATCATCTGTTATTATGGTACAGTACCTAATGTGATAGTAAAGAATGGAAGTTCTGTATGTACCCAATAATATCTAAAATGTTTTGTTTTCTTAGAATTATTTTGCTATTCTCTTTCTCAAGGCTTCTTTTAAATAACTGGTTGACCTTATTACTATCAGCAGTGTTACTATTTGTTATTATTAAATAAAAGTTTTAGTGGTCATTCTCTAGTGAGTAAAGTTGTTTTTAAAGAATGTGGATTTCAACACAGTGTTAAAATTATTTTCCAGATAATCTGTAAAATCTGTAACTACAATTTGCATGAAGATTTACTTTATTATGAATATTTAGATAGATAGATTGCATATACATATATAAACGAGTATAATAAAAGTGTATATATTGATATTTATATCATTGTTTTTATATGCTCCTAGATGTTGCATTTCTTGTGTTTTGCAATGTGTTGTTTTAGTTGTTTGATATTTTATAAATTTAGTCTAATTAATTTCTATTGTTTGAAATTATTCTAGATTTTGTGACCTAATACAACATATGATCTATGTTAGAAATGTCTCAGGAGTGACTGAATAAAAGGCTCATCAAAGACAATGATGTATTATGCAATTTCACTGCATAGTGATTGAAATGGGAAAACCAAGATTTTGTCCTATTTAGTCCCAGTGCTATGCTATCCCCTAATTTCAAGTGAAACCCATCCTGTATGCTCTTCACCATAGATAACTATAATTCTAATTAAAATGGCAGCTGGACTATCCGCAGGTAGAAATTCAGCACTCTCCTAGCTTTGTAGAGGTGTGGATCCTCTGAAAACAAGTTTCTTCCTTCATCCTTGGCACAGACTCTTCTTCTATCTTTAGGACTTTTAACATGCCTAATAACACATTCCCCCATAATTCTCAGCTATTTTTTAATACAATTGGAGTCACAGGAAATTCTGGATTCTCTACTATGTCATTCTGGAGCTTAATACAGCTTGGGAATATAGCTTGAGAATATTGAATTTTCTCACAGCTGAACTCACATCAATACACACTACACCAATCTGGTGTAGGTTGCTACACAATGATACCCAGGGAGAGTTTGCTATAATTTTTACTGGTTACCTGGGCCTCACTTAGAATCAGGGTGCAAATTCTCTTGGCCCTCAAGTTAATAGCCTTTAAGAGTGTTCCTTAGTGACCTCTGGCTCTCACACTTAGGCCAAATATTGACAGGAAAGAGTGCCCACATGTTCATACCTTACTCTTATTTTTTATGAAAATTAATTTACTTCTTCAATTTTGAGAATATTGTTTTATAACCATGCTAAAACACATATTGTATTTTGCCTTCTTACATGCATGTTGCATCATTATTTTAAAGTTGGATGGTGACTTTTGAAGCTAAAATATGTACCATGTTTGTTTGCTGGTATTTTCTAACACTGCCCTGTAAAAAACCTGCAAATTTTGTCTAACACCTGTAATTATCTTATTCAGAAGGAAGAGTGGGAGAAATAAAGAAGATAAAGAAAGAAAGGAAATATCATGTAATGATTTCATAATATTTTTCTTGGCATTAATCTAAAATTAGAATCAAAGATCAATGATTAAGGGAAAGTATTTAAAAGGTAGATGACAGATGCAGAATTATTTTCTGAACAAAATCTTCCAAGACCCCAAAGAAAATACACATCCAAATTGTTTAGTAGGAGAGACTTTGAAATGAATGTGAACGTGTGGGTAGACATTTGTTTCTGTCTATACCATGCCCCCACAGCTCAGTCCTGCAGCTGGATTTTGAGGTGGTGGTAGAATTCTGACTTATTTTTTATGGGCTCTTGGATAAGAGAACTGGAAACATCAGATAAATCTATTTTATGGCAGTTTTGAAGGAGACTCAGATTGCTTAGAATTTCAGAGAAAATATTGCTAGAGACTAAACCCAAGCAACTGACTATAAAAAATGCAGTTGTTAGAGCACCAGTGAGATATTCAGACTGTGATGAACATCAAGACCAGATCTAACTATATGAGAAACAGACTTCAGATAATGTTGAAAGAGCAGCATAGGAAAACCTCTTTACCATAGTTAATGTTCAGATTGGGGCTGTGAGACTTTTGATGGTGGTACTGGTCAGTGTGCTCAAGATCTCTGAAATTCAAAACCAACCGAACCCTTCAGTCTCATAGAAATGAGACCTCCATCTTGCTAGAAGGTAAGAGACTGAAAAACTGTTTAGAATCTCAACTGTGCTCATGTCTTAAGCCAATACATGACAGCCTCAGGACATCACCAACCATCATGACAAAATAACATCAGTAATTAACATCAAACTTAGCATATCATGACTTAGGAAAAGTGTGCCCTAATAACCTGGCTCATAACATTCTAAAAAGCTCTTCTTTTTCAGTGTGTTATAATTGTCTTCCAGGACCCTAAATGAGATGGTAACTATAATATTTATCCGTATCCTAAAGACCTTTAACAGTTTTTGAGACTAATTATGGCATTAAATAGGAAAACTTATCAGGGTTCTGTTTTTAGGTTTCATCCTTGGGTTATATCATTTAACCCCCAAACTTAATTCGTCAGGGATGACCCAATAATTCCCAAATCAACTTTATTTGGAAGTCAGCTATTATCCATCCACAAACTTACCGTCTTAAGGAATTTACATTGCTCCCTGGAATGCTCATCTCCTTCAGACTCACAGCCTATTACTGAGCTGCCTGTTTAGAGGCCCTCTCTGTCCTACCTTCTCTAAAATAGCTATTACTATCATCTTTTATTCCCTTGAATCTCTTATCTAATTTTTCTTCACAGGACTTCTACCCTACTAATATTTGTTTTTTGTTGTTTTTTACCCTTACTTCAATATAACCTCCATGAGAACTATTTTCTATGTTTTTTGTATCTTATTAATGCCAACATTCAAAGGCTAATCAATAAATATTTTTATTTAATAAATCTCTCCTTGAGTATCTCATTTGTTTCTAAGAATAGCAATGTCCCTGAAAGAATCCAAGACCTTTTTTCTGTACAAAAATATTTGATTCTTTTCTAGTGTTCCTCAATTCAGTAAAGCAATTCCTCCAAGTTTGATAATAACAGAAACTAGAAAATTTATCTCAATATCTCCATCTTGCTAAATTTATACTTATGCACGAACTTTTAGAAATTCTACTTTCTAGTATCCACCTGCTTGCCCACACTATTGCCAAGACACCTACTAATTTATAATTCACATAGTAAATAAAACAATACTGAAGTGATGCACAGTGAATTATGTTACTCTCCCCCACTTAAAATGATTCAGGTAGAATCCAAAACCATGAATATATGTATCACATGTTAATGGCCTTGGCTATCTGATCTAAACTAATTTTATAACAATCACCTTCCTTGATCTAGGATTCACTGTTTTTAAATTTCTTTCTGGTCTTTGAAATTGATGTTCTCATTCACTTCTCAACTTTCCCATATGTTTTATGTCTAGAATGCTTATTCCCTCTAATACCCAAATCTTTGCTCATTCAATCCTAGTTATCCTTCCAGCTTCAGCTTAAAAGGCACTTCTTTACACAATTGTAAATATGTGATTAACTATATGTAATATTTACTTTAGTGTTTATTTTCCACACTTTCCTAAGACATGGAAAGTTTCTGCTTTTTTCTCTAATCTCTCTTGAGCATTTAAGTATAGTATGTGGGAAATGCTCTATAGTTTTATATTTTTTGTTTTTTTTGTTAGTTTTTGTTAGTTTGTTTTTTTATTATTGTTACTGATCAAGAGAAAATGTGTCTTGGGAGCCCTGAATTGGCTTCTGGAAACTGCTGTTATTAAATAAAAAGTATTGTTCTCTATAGTCACCTCATTTTTTTGACATTAAATTTTAAAAAATTTATCAGAATTTGTTTCCTATAATAATGTACCTAGAAAGTAATTTGCACCATTTAACATAAAACATGATGTAAAATACCTTGGAAACTAAGTATGTGATTTCTTGATGTGTGTCATAGAAAACTGAGAAAACAATACATGATATTTTCTATGTTGCTTAGGAAAAAAATGTAAATTTAGCCAGAAATATGAAGCTATGTGAGACAAAGAAATATTTACTACCTGAACAGGGAAAACATCCACATTTTTGTATGTAATAGGACATGTGTTCAGAGAGAACAGTTAAATACATTTTTGACAGTAATGCAAGCATATGAAAGAATAAGATTATAAGCAAGATTCACACTTAGACATTTGCTCATGGGGACCTTAACTGGGAACAGAATTGAGAAATACTTTTTAAAAAAATACTGTAACATGAAATGAAGTGACTGAAAATTTCAATCTTTAAAATTAATACTATTTAGTTATTATATGAGAAGCATAAAATGTCAACAATTATTGATCATTGTCCTTTATCTGTAAAAGCACAAATATGTCATATTGGTTTATTAAAATGTGACTGAGACGTAAAAGAGATGACACTGAAAGGGCTAGAGAAAAAGGTCTGTGATTTGTAAGGTATTAATTATTGCCATTTCAGACAATTTCACCACTTCAGTTTAACATGAACAATGCTGATTCATGAATAATTTACAGTATTTGGAGAGATATAACTGCAGGTCTTTTCATGCCACTGTAAATCTATAGTGAAAAATATTAAGACCTAATGAGTATAACTTGAAAAGAATATTTATGGTGTGCTGTCATAATTTCATAACTCAGAAAAAAATGATAATTTCAGCAGTCATCTTTTTATTTTACCAAATCACATTATGTCTTAATCAATTATGATTTTAGACCTTATCACACCCTGTCATGTATTCTGATTAGAAGAATACATGTTCTTCTCTCTGAGTAAATTGTGAGCAACTTAAGGAACTGTCTTACTCGGTTTTCACATCACAGTACTTTTTATATGAATAGGGTTCAATATATTTTGAATATTTACATACAAAAATAATAGTGTAGAATTAATGTGATTCCAAGATGCAATTAAATGTTACAAAAAGTTCTGTGTTTAAAATAATGCCACAAAGACAGCATTACCTCCTCCTCTTTGAATCCAATGAAACTGAGGGGAACATGAAATGGTAATTCCATATTAATGGAAAGTAGGGCAAGCTCTCGTTCTGAACATAAGAATAAGAAGAAAAGTGCCAAGTTCAATGAAGAAAATAAAACATACTAGAGAATGCAAGATGATGCAGGGTGGATACTTTTCACTTCAGAAATAATGAAACATTGAGAGGGTAGGGAATTCTCCAAGGTAGATACATACCCTAAAAAACAAAATCAAAGGTCTGTTATTTGAACACATACATAAAAGTGAATGGATTGACTGGAGGAAGAGCAGGGAGGAGCTGGTGAAAGAGGAAATCAGAGGATTATTCATATGATGGGGCACAGAGATAATTGTGGCTGATAAATTCTCTTGCTGATATTTGTCATCAACAGAAAGTAAGGCTAAATAACACACATACACTCATGCTGACAGAGAGTGACAGAGACAGAGAAAGACATGGAGAGAGACAGGAAAAGAGAGACAAGAGACAGAGACAGACAGAGGCTGAGAGACCCACACATCCTTTTATTCCTGGAGATCACCTACATATTCTAGAGCATTCTCCTGGCTCATCCAAATATATAAAATTTGCAAATTATGTGTTCAGGAAGAAAACTGCTCTTTGGAATATGAATGATTGGCAGTGAAGAGGTAATGGGCACTAAAAGAATATGTAAAATAAAGAAGGGAATTAGTAAGAAGTAAATACATTTAAATAACCAGTATCATTTTTTTTTAATGACCATATCTTTGGTAAAAATGTGACAAAAGTTTTCCATGAAATCAAAGGACCTAATTAATAATTATTGCATTTTTGAATTTAGATGTAACATGAGAAAGAAAATCACAGCTTTAGGTAAAATCAGCTGGCACCAGTAAGGAAAGAAAGGTACAAGAAAAGTAAGGGTGTACTGGGAATAACAGAAAAAGGCATTAGGGAAGATAGAAACATTTTAAAAAGCCGCTTGAGACTTGCAGACATGCAAAAAAATCTTGAGAAATGTGGATAAAAGTAAATGGAAAAAATGAAAATTATAATATTCATCATGGACTGACTTATACTTAGCTCTACATAGGTTTGACTTAGGGACTTAAATTAGTTAAGTACTTAAATCATTTTGAAGCCATGCAACCCAGAATGGGACTTGAACCCAATGGTCTTTTTAATGAGATCACACCCCTGGTCTTAGAACTTAATGAAGCTCAGGTTCTTGATGTCTCATAGCAGAAAGAATTCAGTGAGAGACAAAGTGATAGGTAAGAAATGAATTTATTTAGAGAGAAACAAATTCCACAGACAGAGTGTGGGCCATCTCAGAAGGTGAGAGGCCTCGAAATCTGGGTTGGTTAGTTTTTATGGGCTGGGTAATTTAGTAGGCTAATGGGTGAGAGGATTATTCCAACTATTTTGGGGAAGGGGTGGAGATTTCCAGGAATTGGGCCATCACCCAGTTTTTGATCTTTGATGGTCAGCCTCGGCCTCAGAACTGTCACAGCACTGGTCAGCATGTCACTTAGCTTATGCTAATGTATTACAATGAGTGTACAATGAGGCTCAAGGTAAAATCTTCTGCCATCTTGGACCTAGTTAGTTCTAACCAGTTTTCGTCTGGTCCTATGGGTATTTCATTCTTTTAAAGGTTGTGCCCTACCCCTTCTTCCTGTTTCATTTTCAGCAAATTAAAGCATTTAAATAAATTAGAAAAAGAAACAGTAAAAAGCAAATCAGAAGGAAGGTATTAGTAAGTTTTAAAAAACATGCAGTAAATTGGGAGAGAAGAAAATCTGCAGATTTCACAAATAATTTTAAAGAAGATATTTGAATAGTAATTTTAAAGCAACAACAACTAGATAAACAATTGGTAATATAATCAGGTTTAAAGAAAATAGAAATTGATAGATCAAGAGATCAAAACACATTGATATCAAGATATACAATGGAACTTAAAAATATTCTGTTTTTTATTTAAAATAATAACTGTAATAAGAGGGAGAAATTGGGAAATGTATTCCACAATGAATGTGTAATTCACGTATACAAAATGGTAAATAAAACCTAAGAAAAAATAGACATATCCATTCCCAGCTAATTTGTTTCAAATCCTAATTCACATAAATGTTTATTTTTTAAAATATTTTATGAAGCTATTATTTTTCTAGTATAAGATCTCAGTTTTTGTTTGAGTTTTTGTCCTGAAATTTATTTTATTAGTTTTAAATTAATCATTTTTGCCTTTTGGAGAGGGGATTTGTATTCTAGCTTCTCTCTTTGAATATTTCTAAGTGATTTTTTTTTTAATTGTACAGTGAGGTATAATCTGAAGAGTATTTTAGGCCAAAATTAATCTTAGGGCACACTCCTTTTATTAAACTAAATCCAAGGTGACAAAAAAATTTGCCCTGAGACTATTAGATTTTGTATTTTGGACCCCTTGTGAACATATCAAAATTCATATTTTAAAGTCACATTTTAAATTAGTTGTGTTTAATTCAATTTTTAATTACTTTCAGATTTGTTACCAAATTCATGAAAATAAGAAAGCCATACTGCAGAGTAGAAATTTAATGTCCATACAGTTTAAATGACCTGGTTTTAAACACTGGATCATTTGCTACCTGAAAAGTTGGAAATAACTTTTAATCTTTTCTTTAGGCTCAATTTTTTTCCGTTTACTTTTAATCTTCCTCATTGACTATTACGATAATTAAATGACTCACCTTATGTAAATATTTTAGTATAGTGAATAATTTAGTATGGTTTTAAAAATGTAATGTAATTGACTTATTTTATATTTAGTTTTCAAAAGGTAGCCTTTTTTCTATGCTGTTCTATTTTAAAACTATATCGTATTATGTCTCAATACTCCCACAATAGGAAGGAATGTCACATTTCTTTACCAACCACTAAAGTCCAGTAACCTATTTAAGAGTTCAGAGTGAGACTTTAGGTTCACTTTAGTCCCAGAAGATATTCCTGATATGGCCTGTGATTAAATGTGGCTACTGACAAGTTCTCACCTCTGATGAAACAAGGAGAGAGAGGTAGTCCCAGGAGGTCTCAGAATGTGAAAGTTCTTTGTTCTTCTTGACAATATTAGCAATCTCACAGGAAAAGTGAAGGCCCATCATCCTCTAAAAATGAGTTCATGCAAAAGGCGTTGATGGGAAATGTGGTAAAGAGTATATTAATGTAGAGTGACTATTCTTCAGTAAAATAGAAAACTTCTATACATAATGTCTTTGAGCTTAATTATTTCAGAAATATTAAATTTACACAAAACTATCACATCATTAGGTAAGGTAAACATTTGTTAATGAGGTTCTTCTTTCAAATTATTACATTTATTTAAAATCAAATTATAAGTAAAAAGAATGAGATAATTTCGTGATGATAAACTCCATTTTAACCCACAGTTCCCTGAAATAAGATTATCAGTATAAATGTACATAGATGGTTTATAAAAAAAAAATAAGTAAATGCTTTCTGATATTATATAGCCAGTGGTTTATAAAAAAAAATAAGTAAATGCTTTCTGATAATATATAGCCAGTGAATCTCATCTGAGTAGTCCTTAATTAATCATAGTTTCATGCTACAAACAATGATATGTATTATATGAATAGAATAATAAGTGATTTAAAGACAAATACATATTTGGTCATTCAGATGACCAAAATATATTTTTCACATCTGTTTGGTCTTCACCCAAGTTTCCTGGCACATAGCTCCCAAAACCTTAGAATTTCCTAAATGCCAAAAATGAAATCTTTTGTTATGTATCTTTTGAGGTGACTTTTTGAAAGCACCTAAGAATGGGGGGCTGGTTGCCAATGAAGCCAATCAAGTGATTAGAATTCAGCACCACCCTCCCCCACCAACCTCCAGGGAGAAGGGAGAAGCCTGAAATTGAGTTAAATCACCAACTGCCCATGATTTAGTCAATCATGGCAATATAAGGAAAACTCCATAAAAACCCAAAAAGGATGAGTTCAGAAAGCTTCCTTGTTGGTGAATATGTGAATCTTTGGGAAGAGTGGTGTACCTGGAGAGGGTGTGGAAGCTCTGCTCCCCTTTCCAAATACTTTGCCCTTGGCATCTCTTCAATCTGGCTGTTCTTGAGTTATATCCTTAGATAACAAACCAATAATCTAGTAAGTAAAATGTTCTCTGAGTTCTGTGAGATGCTCTAGCAAATTAATAGAACCCAAGTAGGGGGAGGATCATGGTAACTTATGATTTATACTCAGTTAGTCATAAGTACAGGTAACAACCAGAACTTGCAGTTGGCATTCTGAGTTGAACGGGGTCATTAAAACTTCCAATTTGCAGCTGTTGGGGTCAGAAGCACATGTAATAACCTAGCTTTGCAACGGGCATAAAAAATTATGGGGGGAGGCATTCTTCTGGGACTGAGCCCTTAACCTGTGGCATCTGAGTCTATATCCAGGTAGGTAGTATCAGAATTGAGTTGAATTATAGGACACCCAGCTGGTGTATGGAGCATTGCTTATTAGTTTGGAGAGATCTCATATTCCCCCAACATACAGGTTGAAATTGGGCCCCAGAACCCAAAATAATAAGGAATATTTTTATGTTATTTTTAAAGAAGATGATGCAAAATCTAAATATGTTTCTAATAAAAATTTTATAAAGTAAATAAAAGGAAAATTTCCTCTACAAAATATATACCTGGTAAAGTCTTAGTAAGGAAGAAATCAGATTGAGAACCAATTAAATAGCAACTTAATGTATATTTTATCTGTCAGGCAGAATTATATGCTATACTATTACAGTTGATTAACTTTACCCTACTTAAGCCTCCCATAGTTTTTGCCATAACTACTTAAATCATTTGTTCTTTGGTGTTATCTTCATCAAATTTGTACAGTACAGCAAAATGCCCAACATGCATGGAAAATCACTGGCAGTCATTGATAGTTTTGAAATATTTATTCTATTAATTCTTCATTGTGATGCATTGCACAAAGAGGAAGTGAAATGAGCTCCGTGACTCCTAGACACCATCATGTATACATAAAATGGAGATGTTTACATATCTTTCAGGCAATAACATAAACTTTTAATTACCTTATAGAATCTCAGATCTGTTATTTTGGTACTACATTTCAAATCAACTATATATTTTTTGTCTTGTTCTTGAAACAAATTACAATTGTATTCTAAACATTGAAATTGGATTCTTATTGTATAATTTAATTTTTAATTTTGTGGTTTTCCAATTCTTATAATTAATTAGTACATAAAATACAGTCTAGGGCTTCCCTGGTGGCGCATTTGTTGAGAGTCTGCCTGCCGATGCAGGGGACACGGGTTCGTGCCCCAGTCTGGGAAGATCCCACAAGCCACGGAGTGGCTAGGCCCATGAGTCATGTCCACTGAGCCTGTGTGTCCAGAGCCTGTGCTCTGCAATGGGAGAGGCCCCAACAGTGAGAGGCCCGTGTACCGCAAAAAATATATATATATACAGTCTTTGTCATGGTCACTCTCATCAATCAGTTCAAGTAGCAACTGGAACAATTAAAATAATGAAAAAATAATGTCTTTTTATTTTAAGTACTTTTTATTATTTTTGTACCTGTAGTAAAATTCTTATAAAATAAAATTTGTCTTCTTAACCATTTTTAAGGGTGAAGTTCAGTCGCATTAATTGCATCCACATTGTTGTGCAAATGTCATCACCGTTCATCTTCAGAATTATTTCATCTTGCAAAACTGAAACTGTATCCATTAAATAATAAATCCTCCTTTTCCCATCCTCCAACCTCTAGCAACCAACATTTGACCTCTGTCTCTATGTATTTGCCTCTTCTAGGTACCTCACATAAATGGAGTCATACAGTACTTGTTCAATAGTTTATTTCCCTTAGTATAATGTTCTCAAGGTTCATCCATGTTGTAGTATGGCTCAGAATTTCCTTCCTTTTAAAAGTTGAGTAATAGTCCATTGTATGTATATACCACATTTTGTTCATTCATTTATTCATCAGTGGACATTTAGGTTACCTCCACCTTTGGGCTATTTTGAATAATGTTTTTTATGTAGAAATACCTGTTTAAGCCCTGCTTTCATTGTTTTAAAATGATGTCTCAAAATGTTTTTATTTTTTAAGATCTCTTTTTGTACACTTAAAAATATTAGCTTATATGTCTATAAAGGTAAAATTTTAATATTAAAATTTTCAGTAGAATTATAAGATTGGAAAAAAATTCCTTGTTTGAATCTACAATACCCCACTTTCTTTAAACAAGAAAGCAAACAAACCTTTGAGTTGAAATTAAATACAAAGATAAGCATAGATATTTCTTAAGACTGTATGAGGCTTGATTCTTTTAAAGGCAAATAATTAATTACTATTTTTATATATGTACTTATTGAGCTAATACAGGTTTATAACATTACATAAGTTTTATGTGTACAACATTATATTTTGACTTCTGTATACACTACAGTGTGCTCACTACCTATAGTTTCCATCAGTCATGGTACAGTTGACCCCCTTTACTCATTTTGCCCTCCCTCCTCTCCCTCTCCTCTGTAACACTACTCTTGTTTTTGTACCTATGTGTTTGTTTTTGTTAGTTTTTTTTTTCCCACATGTGAGTGAGATCATATTTGTCTTTCTCCATTTGACTTATTTCACTTAGTGTAATACCCTCAAAGTCCATCGATGTTGTCATAAATGATAAGATTGCATCTTTTTATGACTGAGTAGTATTCAATCATATGTGTGTGTGTGTGTGTGTGTATATATATATATATATATATATATATATATATACCACATCTTCTTTATACATTCATCTGTAGATTGACACTTAGGTTTTCCATACTGTAAATAATGCTGTGATGAACACAAGAGTGCATATACTTTTGAATTAGTGTTTTTGTATTGTTTGGATAAATTCCCAGAAGTGGAATAGTTGAATCATATGGTAGTTCTTAATTTTTGAGGTGTCTCATAATTTTTTCCATAGTGATGGCAACAGTTTACATTTCCACCAACAGTGCACAAGTGCTCCCTTTTCTCCACATCCTCTCCAATACATGTTATGCCTTGCCTTTTTGATACTAACCATTTTAACAGGTGTGGGGTGATATCTCATTGTGATTTCTCTTTACAATTATTTAATTATTAGTGACGTTAAACAACTTTTCATGTGCCTATTTTCCCTGCATATGTCTTCTTCGGAAAAAAGTCTATTCAGCCCTTCTGCCCATTTTTAAATCTGGTTGTTTATTTTTTATTATAGAGTTTAATGAGTTCTTTATGTATTTTGGCTTTTAACCCCTTACTGAATATGATTTGCAAATATGTTTTCCCTTTTTGTATGTTGTCTTTTTGTTTTGTTGATAGTTTCTTTTGCTGTGCAGAAGATTTTCAGTCTAATGTTGTCCATTTGCTTATTTTTTCTTTTGTTTCCCTTAGCTGTGGAGACATATCCAGAAAGATTTTGCTAAGACCCATGTCAAAGAGCATACTGTCTATGTTTTCTTCTATGAGTTTTATGGTTTCAAGTTTTATATTCAAGCCTTTAATCTATTTTGAGTTGATATTTGTGTACTGTGTGAATAGTGTTCTAGTTCCATTCTTTTGCCTGTGGCTGTCCAGTTTTTCCAACACAATTTATTGAAGAGACTATTCTTTCTCCATTGAATGTCTTTTGCTCATTTTCATAAATTAATTGTCTATAAATCTGTAGCCATATAATTGGGCTCTCAATTCTGTTTCGCAGATTTATCTATCTGTTTTTCTGCTGATACTATACTGTTTGATTACTATAGCTTTGTAATAAAATTTGAAATCAGAGAGTGTGATGCAACAGCTTTGTTCTTTACTCTTAGGATTGCTTTGGCTATTTGGGGTTCTTTGAAGTTCCATATAAATTTTAGGATTATTTTGTTCAATTTCCATGAAAATTGTCATAGGAATTTTGATAAGGATTGCACTGAATTTGTAGGTTGCTTTAGGTAATATGGGCATTTTAACAAAGTTAATTTGTTCAATCTATGAGCATAGAATATCTTTTTATTTATTTGTGTCTTCTTCAGTTTCTTTCAACGTCTTATAGTTTTTAGTATACAGGTCTTTCACTTCCTACGTTAAATTTATTCTGAGTTATTTTTCTTTTTCTTGAGATTGTAAAGGGATTGTTTTCTTAATTTATCTTTCTGCTAGTTTATTCTTAGTGTATGGAAATGCAACAGACTTTTGTACATTGATTTTATACCCTACAACTTTACTGAATTTGTTTATTATTTCTAATTTTTTTTGGTGGTCTTTAGGGTTTTCTATATATAAAGTCCTGTCATCTGCAAATGCTGATAGTTTTACTTCTTTCTTTCCAATTTGGATTCCTTACTTATTTTTCTTGCCTAATTTTTCTGGCTAAGACTTCCAATACTATGTTGAATAAGAGGTGCAAGAGTGGACGTTTTTGTCTTGTTCTTGATCTTAGGGAAAAGGTTGAGCTTTTCACCACTGAGTATGATGTTAGCTACATATTTGTCATATATACCCTTTATTATGTTGAGGTACATTCTTTCTATACCCATTTTATTGAGTTTTTATCATAAATGTGTGTTGAATCTTGTCAAATGCTTTTTCTACATCTATCAAGATGATCTTATTTTTTATCTTTCATTTTGTTAATATGACATATCATATTGATTAATTCACAGATGTTGAACCATACTTGCATTCCTGGAATAAATCCTACTTGATCATGTTGCATGATTTTTTTAAATGTACTGTTGTATTTGGTTTGTTAATATTTTGTTGGGGATATTTTCATTCATGTTCATCAGAGATATTGGCCTATAATTTTTGTGTGTGTGCTGTCTTTCTCTGGTTTTGGTGTCAGAGTAATATTGGCCTTGTAAAAAGAATTAGGAAGAATTTCCTCTCCTTCCATGTTTTGGAAAAGTTTGAGAAGAATAAGTATTAAATCTTCTTTGAATATTTGGTAGAATTCACATGTGAAGCCATCTGGTCCTGGACTTGTGTTTTTGGTGAAGTTTTTGATTACTGTCTTATTCTCCTTACTAGTGATTGGTCTACTCAGATTTTCTATTTCTTCATGATTCAGTCTTTGAAGGTTGTATTATTCTAAGAATTTATCCATTTCTTGTAGGTCATCCAATTTGCTGGTGTATAGCTCTTCATAACATTCTCTTATAATCCTTTGTTTCTCTGTGGTATCCACTGTTATTTTTCCTTTGTTTCTTATTCCATTTATCAGTGTCTTCTCTCCTTTTTTCTTAGTAAGTTTTGCTAAAGGTTTGACAGTTTTGATTTTCTTTTCAACAAACTATTTATTAGTTTTTTTGATCTTTTCTATTGTCTTCTTAGTCTCTATTTTTAATTTTTCTGGTCTGATTTTATTATATCTTTCCTTCTACCAACTTAAGGTTTTGTTTATTCTTTTTTTCTAGTTCTTTTAGGTATAAAGTTAAATTGTTTATTTGAGATTTTTCTTGTTTCTTGAGGTAGGACTCTATTGCTATAAACTTCTCTCTTAGTACTGCTTTTGTTGTATCCTGTAGGTTTTGATATGTCATATGTTCATTTGCCTTCAGGAACTTTTTGATTTCTACTTTGATTTCTTCATTGACCCAATAGCTGTTCAGTAACATGTTATTCAGTCTCCATATCTTTGTGATTTTTCCAGTTTTATTCTTGTAGTTGATTTCTAGTTTTATACTATTGCAGTAAGAATTGAAGCTTGGGGATTTCAATCTTTAAATTTATTGACTTGTTTACCCAAAATATGGACTATCCTTGAGAATATTCTATGTGCATTTGAGAAGGATATGTATTCTGCTGCATTTGGATGGAATGTTCTGTATAAACCTATCAAGTCCACAGTGTCTAATGTTTTTTTAAGGTGACTCTTTTCTTGTTGACTTTCTGTTTGGATAATTCATTTATTGTTTTGAGTGGTTAAAGTCTCCTACTATTATTGTGTTGCTGTCAGCTTCTCCCTTTAAGTCTATTAATAATTTCTTTATATATGTTCAAGTTCTTATATTTGGTATATATATATATTAATATCTATTATGTCTCCTTGATGAACTATCTCTATTATCATTATATAATATCCATCTTTGTCTTGTTACCTTTTTTTGTCTTGAAGTTTATTTTGGCTGATATGAATATGGTTATACCCACTTTCTTTTGGCTGCCATTTGCTTGGAGTATCAATTTCTAATCCTTCACTCTTATCTTATGTTGGTCTTTAGAGCTGTGGTAAGTTTCCTGACTGCAGGGTATAGTTGTTTTTTTTTTAATCCATCCAGCAATTCTGTGTCTTTTGATTTGTGATTTTAATCCATTTATCTTTATGGTGATTATTGATGAATGAGGACATTAGTACTGCAATTTTACCTTTTGTTTTCTGATTGTTCTGTATCTCCATTGTTTATTTTTCCTTGTGTTTTTGTCTGCCATTTTAGTAAGGTGGTTTGCTGTAATTTTTTTCTAAGTCTCCTCTTTTTTATGTTTTGGGTCTTTGCTCTAGATTTATGTTTCGTGGTTAGCATGAAATTTGATAAAATGTCATAGATAAAATTGTCTTTTTTCTGCTGTTAGCATCTTATCTTCATTTGTTTGCCTGGGTTCCATCCTTTTCCTCTTCTCATTTTATATTTTTGTTATCTCAGATTATCCCTTTTAATTTTGGAGTTTGTTACCAAATTGAAGTACCTATAATTGTTTTTACTGCTATTTTCCCCTTTAACTTTTATGTTATAATTGTTTAACAATCTATTATGTTATAGAATATCAGTTTTCTGATTCTGTATATCTATTTGTCATCTTACACCAAGTTTTGTGTACTACAGTCTTTTTGTTTAAGGTTGTAGAGCACCTTTCAACTTATTTTGTAAGGCAAGTCTAGTGTTGATAGATTCCCTCAGCTTATGTTTGTATGGGAAAGCCTTTATTTATCATTTATATCTGAATGATAACTTTGCTCGATAGAATATTCTTATATAAGTTTTTATACTTCAATATTTAAAGAATGTCATTCCACTCTCTCCTGGACTGTAGAGTTTCTGCTGAGAAATCTGCTGATAGCCTAATGGGGTTCCTTTGTAGGTTATTATCCTTTTTTCCTTGGTCACCTTTAAAATTCTTTGCTTGTCATTGACTTTTGACAATTTTATTATAATGTGTTTTGGAGAAGGCCTTTTTACATTGAGGTATTAGGTATTCTTGTGACTTCATGAACTTGTATATCCAGTTCCTTTTCCAGATTTGGGAGTTATCAGTTATTATTTCTTTAAATATACTCTCTGCTCCCTTTTTCCTTTCTTCTCCTCCTGGGATACTTTTTATCCTAACAGTGCCCTTCCTAATAGAGTTGGATAGTTCTCATTGAATTTCTTCTCTCTCTCCCCTTCTACCTGTATCATTTCTAAATTTCTATCCTCAAGCTCCCTAATTCTCTCTTCTGTATGGTATTCTCTATTTGTAATGATTTCTAATTTTTTTTGGGGTTTTATGCTCCAGAATTTCTGTTTTTTTTTTTTTTTTGAGTTTTAATTTCTTTGGTAAAGTATTTCTTCTGTTCATTAATTTTATTTCTGAGTGTATTGAACTGCCTTTCTGAGTTTTATTGTAGCCTGTTGTGTTTCTTTATGACAACTGTTTTAAATTTTCTATCAGTTAGATCACAATATTCTGTGACTTTAAGTTTGGTTTCTGAAGAATTGTCGTTTTGTGTGTGATATTGTGTTACCATGGTTCTTCATGGTGCTTGATGAATTATTTCTCTGGTAGCATATTTGAAGTACTGAACACCTTTCTTTTTTAGAAAAAAAATTAAATTGATTTTGATGATTCAGCATATTAGTATTTAGCAGCCTTCCTTTTGTTTTTCAGTAAGAGGTATATATTTTTCGTTCCTCTTACCTGATTTGCCTCTGGTTATATTTGAAAATAGGTACTTTCTACCTTCCACTGCCTCTGTTAGAGGTGTCACCTTGTGCTCTCATTGTCACTACTTGTGTCTCTGTGACTGTTGGTGTCTTGCTACTGCCAGTGTCTCTGATGTCACCACCTTGGGCACCAAGATGGCAAGTGCCTCCACTGTGTCTGTTGTCTCCTGGGTTTCAGGCTTGGTTGCTGTAGGGGGATGGAAAGGATAGAACTGGGGTTACAGGTGTCCCTAACATGTCTGGGGAGATTGAGTTTGCATGCCTCACTGCTGAGGGCCAAAGGTAGGCTAAAGTTGCAGGCACTTTCACTGCTGCCTGGTTCCCTATGGCCAAGGGTAGCCCTGCAGCCTGGAGGCCAGAGTTGTGTGCATCATCTTTCCTGAAACTACCTGGTTCTCTGGGGCTGCAGGTTCAGCTTAGGTTCTGGGATCACATGCACTGCCTCCACTGGTTCCTAGGTTCCACCTCTTCTATGTGTTCCAGTCCACCCACATTTAGATGTACAGATGTGTGGAATTCTCTGGCATCCTTGTGTTTTGGGCAGAGATACTTTTGTTGAGTTAAGGATGTTTTACGGGTTGTAGGTTGAAGGGGAGAGACAAAAGAAACATATCACACCACCATCATGCTGACATTCAATTTTGTTTCAAATTCTTTTAGGAATATACCCAGAAGTGGAGTTGCTGGATCTTATGTTAATTCTACTTTATATTTGTAGGAAACTCCTTACTGTTCTCCATAGCAATTGCACTAGCAAATAACATTTAAAAATTAGATTCATAGAATAAAACACTTCTGGAAAGTAAGTGTTGATTTCAGAATCAGCTGGAAATGATATCGTAATGTCAGGTGAAAGAAAAATGGCAAAACAAAATCCAGGAGAAACATAAGTAAAAGGACAAGATCCACACTAATATGAAAATAATGAAAGCAGTAAAAGATAAGAGATATAAAGATGATAAAAATAAGAGTCAACTACATGTTCATTTATATATATTCCTATTTTAAGATATATATATTATTTAAAGTGAAGTTGTGTAGAAATTATGCAACTTTTATATAAATATATGGCTAGCCTCAATATTTTTTCAAGTGTATTAATAAGAATGCTTGTAAAAATTTCACCCACATTTGGGGAATTTTTTTCTTTTATTTGCCTGCACTACTGATTATCACTTTCTTCAAATGGAGAATGTATCTGTCCTTTATATTCTTGACAATGTGATAGGCATTATAAACATTTCTTTCATTAATGCTCTGATAACATTGCATACCTACCTTATGTAATCATCACAACAATTATTGAATTAAGCACTATTATCATTTCCATATTTAGGTATTAAAACAATACTAGAAAATGTTGACAACCTATTCAAGTCTATACAATGTGTATGTAAATGAAACTAAGATTCAAATTCTTTCTTATTCAGACTTCATATTTCATCTTTATCTCTGCTTAGAAATACATTTTAGCCACTGTATAAATATTTAAATAATTAAGTATGTTGATTAAAAATGAAAATAATTTATTATATAAACCTCAGTCATTAATTCACACAGTTACATGCTGATGTTACCATATGAATTTGAATTTAATCTTATATAAAGAATGCTAAGTTTCAACATCTTAAAATATTTGCATAGTAAGAAAAGTCACACTACTGTTTGTTGAGGAGTAGCAACAGCAATATTTCTGAAGAAAAATAGTATATAAGTAGAAGCAATAAATATTTTTGGCATTGAAATAAAAAATAATGGCACCTAGAAAATTGAAGTATGAGTATAGTTACAACTGAAGGCAAAATATATTCAATTACTCAGACTAAATGGGAACAGTTTTATAATCCTTTCTATGAACTATAGACAATATTACTTCCAGTAAAATAGTTATGAATTAAGCTATTATTTTTAAAAATATATATCATTATGTCAGGTGTATATGCAGGTATGCACATATGATGATCTTTATCACATATGATTATGTTGTGTACCTGCCATTTTACTTACTCATAACATCATTTCTACAGCATAAGAAAGGATCATTAGAGCTTGAGATTCATGGGGTTTCCAAAGCCAGGAAGCATTCGGCTTTCAATCAATAATAAATCAATTACAGAAAATAAAATGGATATATATTTTTCCCTACATTGTGACTCCCTCATAATGATGGGAATTTAAATAACAACATAAATCTATAGGTTGTATTTGAAAGTTCATCAGGTTTTATAAACACAGTTATAATTATTATAATAGTGTTTGGCTATAAAAAATATACAATTTATGAGTTCAGTATTTTTATTTATTGAAACATTGCTATAGCAATGAGAAAATATACACTTAGTTATCTCTCTTTTCAAAGACTTTGAACGCCTTTACAGTACAGTGGGTGTCTGACACATTCTTTTCTTGGCATCATCCACCATAAGAACAAGGCTTAGTACAAAGCTTTGATGAACAAAATATTTCTAACAACAACAACAAAATCAAACAGCTTATTATCTCATTTTTAGTTATTAATGCCTGTATGCTATTTGAGCATTCTTTGTTGAAAATTTTCATAGACGGTATGCCATATTTTAAAAATAGAATGATACTTTTTTTTTTTTTGTGGTACGTGGGCCTCTCAGTGTTGTGGCCTGTCCCGCTGCGGAGCACAGGCTCCGGACGCGCAGGCTCAGCGGCCATGGCTCACAGGCCCAACCACTCCGCGGCATGTGGGATCTTCCCGGACCAGGGCATGAACTCATGTCCCCTGCATCGGCAGGCGGACTCTCAACCACTGCGCCACCAAGGAAGCCCAGAATGATATATTTTATTTCTGTTACTCTTTTGTTACTTTAGTTGACTATATCCCTATATCTATATAGGTATATATTTAAATAAGTATAATAAATATATATTAAGAAGTATACATATACACAGGTTTTACACGTGCAAAAATACATTTTATATATACATATATACATGGCTTCTGCTATAACAAATTCTTACCTTTGCCTATGACACTAATGAGCCAAGTTCAGTGGTAGCAATTTCTATTTTCAATTGTGGCTTACACAGAGTAGTCATCACTGAAATTCTCAAGGGTCTTAATTTTTTTATCATAACATTTAAAAATTCATTAATAAAGTCCTTTAAATCTTCTTGGGGAACATAGGCAGAGGGTGGGTTTTCTGTTCTCACATAACACATTTATTCTCTTCTGCCTGTCTCCATAAGACTCTGATCCCCTTCCTAAATTTCCTGCCAATGCCTTTCAGGCAGCTACCTCTCATTTACTAGCCATAAATGCATCCATGCTTTAGAAGCAGTCCCATCAGCATGATAAGACTTTCTTCACAAATTTTTGAAAAGCCATTATTTCCTTATTAATTAAAGAGTGATCCCATGGACAATAAGATCTAGAAATATATAAATCATGAGGCATTTTTGAAAAAGATAACTTGGTGATAAAATGTAATCAGTAAATTTATGAATAAAAAAATTAAAAAAAACAGGAAGTGAATGTTTAATACACTTAAATATATAATTAAGACCTATCAACTAATAAAATAATAGCTACAAAAGAGAATAAAATGTTGCAAACATTGATACTGTAATAATATTGCATAAATAATTTTATAACTATCAGATAGCCCAAAAGGAAAGGGAGTGGGAAAATGCAAGAAAATACATTCTATTATGTTAATGTGACTTTCTCTATACCTCACACCAAAAAGTTAATAGAAGAATAAAAAAGACACATAAGGGTTTTTGGTGCTTTAAAACTTTTTACATGTATGTTTGATTGTGTATATGACATATATCATAATGTTCTCATATTTTACAAAGTAATTCCTATAAAGAAATATTTTTATGAAATTCACAAAACCTTTTAATCCACGTAAAACTGTTGTTGTTGTAGATGGTAGTAATGTTAAATTTAGGAGTTCTCAGTTCAGTTAAAATTACTTGGTTCTGTTCTTGTTTTGAGAAGAGCTATCAGGACAGTCAGTACAATCTAGTTGCATTCATTTGACATCTAGAAAAGAGGATGGTGTAGGAGGGCACAACAGCATCAGAAGGCAGGAGCTGTACAGTGGTCAGGACTATCTGGTAGAAGATGGCAGAGACAGAAGCCAAATGGGAAGATAGGGATAGCCATGCCCAAGTGCTTGCCTTTAGGGAGAACACTCTCAGGGCAGTTCTGAAAGACAAAGATTGTTTGTTTGTTTGTTGTTTGTTTTTTCTTTTTTGCAGCTTTATTGAGATAATATTGACATATAACATGTAGTGTAAATTGTACATCGTGATGACTTCATAAATGTATGTTTTAGAAATGATTACCACAATAAGGTTAATTAACACCTCCCTTCCCTCCCCAAATCTCCTTTGTATATGTTTGTGGGTGATGATAACATTTAAGATTCGTTCTCTTAACAATGGTCAAATATACAATACAGTATTGTTAATTATAGTCACCATGATGTATAATAGATCCCCAAAGTTATTCATCTCATAGCTGGAAGTTTATAACCTCTAACCAACAAAGATCGTTCACCCCTACACACATAGTGCCCTGGTCAAAAGTATTCACCACCCCACCCGTCAGGGGCCTGGTTGTTCTTCCTCCACTTCCACAAAATAGTGGTGTCCCTTTCCAAAGGCTATAATTTCACTTTTTCTTTTCCCAAATCATTCTTTGTTCACATTCAGACTTTTTGTCCAGAAGAATCAAGTGCAAGAGAGGCAAAATTATTTATACAATCATAGGTAAATGTGAACCACTTAAACCATATTTGGTTAGGCTGCCACCCAGGGGATGCACCAATAAAGAAGGCTTAGGGTAGCTGGTAGTTGAAAGAAGGACACACCATATCCAGGGATATTAAACAAATAAAATAAATAAATAAAACCTTCAAGGAATAGCTGAGTCATTTAACTGATATAGACCTCAAAATAGATATGAAAGGGAAATAAGTTTGGGGTTTCACTGGGAAAATTTTGAAGTATGTAGGAATTAAGGGTTGAAGATAAAAGTTCACAACTCAGCAGGTTATATCTTTCTCATGACCATTTACTTCCCTCTAATTCAACGGGCTCAGGCAAAGACTGAAACTTAAATGTACTAAAGGAAAAAGATATCAATGCTCCAAATACAATACTGATACCATTAAATTGATAGGGTATATTCCTAAAGAAATTTTAGGGTGGGTCAGTCTAACACATGGAGCCAAATTAGAGTTAACCATGTTGTGGTCCCATTTCTAAGTGTAAAGGACATCACCACAGCATTGAATTGCATATATGGTGTCAAGGAGAAGTGTTAGCAAGGCTGCTGTTATCACTGGTCTTGTAGGAAAAATGTCTAAAGCTTGAATAACTGAAACAGGTAATAAATAGAATAAAAGGAGACATTAGTCTTCTAAACTTTGCTCATGGTGGATTTTTATTTGTCTGATTAATATATATCTTTTTCCTTTCACACAGTTCTAAAGTTTAAACCACCTCATATCAGAGTTTAATTCTTATCCTCATTAGGTTGCTTGTAGGCATTACAGTCTCAATTTTATTTGGCAATCTCCTATTCCATTCTTGTGATATGGGCATAACCTTTATTACATGTTCTGGATGCTAGTGCAATTGTCAAAAGCAGCTCCATTTCTCAAGCACTAAACAGAAATACTCAGAGCATGAATTTGTGTTGGTGCTCTCTTACTGTAAAAGATTCATGCTTTCAATTTATTTTTAGTATCTGTGCCTTTCTTAATTTTATGAAAAATCACGATTGGATTTTAAAGGGTGTTTTAAAGTATTATATCATGCATTTTAGCTGTTGCAATTGGAAATGTTCAGTAAACCTAATCAGCCAAACTGCCAGAAATGGAAGACAGAAACTCATTTTTATCTTCTAATTTGCTTAAATACACTTAATTACCTGTATTAATTTTTTTGTGAAACTGTAATAAGTACCATTCAGTAGCTCTATTTCATTAGGTGTTTCTGGTTTAATATGTGCTATTTCTTCTTCTGGCTTCTGTATCAGAACAATGGATGACACATTGTAAGTCTTAGAGAAATGCCTGATATATTTTCATATATGATTGCTACTTATTACATAAACAGAGCTCTTTATTTTAACCTAATTTTTAACTAAGTATTTTAGCTGAGCACTATAATTTAAACATGCAGAAAATAATACTAGAATTTCCAGATTAAAAATTAATTTTAGTAAGAAAAAAAGCTTTATATCTACCAAACATAGCGAGAGTCTAGAAGAACTTCAAGAAAAGAACAACACCATATACCTCAGTGGTTCTCAACTGGAGGTGACTTTTTTCTCCCTGGAGATATTT